>NC_141148.1:1086837-1255051 GCF_053477565.2 Lygodium microphyllum | reverse complement strand
TCAGTTCAATGATGGTAATTTTGTGCAGTAATTCATGAAGGTTGAGTTGTGATGAAGATTCTTCACGTAGAGAAGTCTGTCACTAGGTGCCTGGCAGTCGGGGATGAAAATGAAGACAAATCGTCCCTCCAATGCGTTGAGGAATCGGCACAGCATCAGCAACACAAAACTGCTGAGGCTGCTGCTGCAGCAGCTTTTGACGGTGCCTTGTTGCAACTCATGGGTGAACTCGGGGAAGCTTTGGCTCGTTTGAAATCTGCGGAGGCAGTTGAAAGTTATGTTTGTGAGCAATACTCTACCACGATTGATTTTGTTCAGACATGCTGTTTGCCTCTCGACACCGATCTCTTTGGTTAGAAGGTGATGAAATGCGTGTCTCAAGCTGCATGTGGCTCACTCCGTCCTGATTTCTCGAAGTGGGGTGATGGGTTTTTAAGGGGAACTTGTTTCGGGGGGGGGGGGGGATGTTGAAGGTGAGCTTTCCCTGCGATTGGGTGAACGCTTTACTGGACGTGCACGTTCGTGCACCCAAGGTGAAGTTATGCCGTCAACCCTAATGATTGATTTCTGATACGATGCTGCTGCCAAAGGCAAACCATAGCACAGCCATTTCCTTGGATGATACCATGGGAAAATACGTAACGCTAGAAGTTGCATTCTCTGTGTTTGCCATGGCATTGGTTTTGTGGGAAAATATTTGGACCTAGAAGTTGCAGTCTTTGTGTTTGCCATAGCATCAGTTTTGTGGGTCGGTGAATTTCTAATAGCATTTTTGAAACTTTGCAAATTGATGATGCCGTGTGTCAAAAAGTCATCAGAAGAAGCATATTGCATAATGAATAATGGAAATTTGGAAGGCTCGATAAATCTTGATAATTCAGCTGATAAGCTTCATCAAAAGCTTTAATTACAACCTCTATGAAGTGTAGAAATTCCTTGAATTTTGTTATTTTTTGTTAGTTGAGGCACACAGCGACTCTTGCAACTATTTACTTTATCAACTTCGGCAAATGATGTTCTCTTTCTAAATGTTTGTATGGATTCAATTTGTGTCATCCTAGGCAAACTTTGTTTTGAGGCTTTTAAGGCTTTTGAGATTAGAAAGTAATAAGCGTTTGCTTCCTCGGCCTTGCTTTCAAGTCCTTGCTTGAAAATACACATATAAACTGAATTACAGATTACAAATGGTCTTTAAACTAGAATCACCTTGAATGGAACTGTAGCATTAAGAACATTTGGAGCTCCAACATCTAAGCTAATCATGCCACCTTTCCCTAAGTTGATTCTGCTTAAGGCTATTTGGAGTGGGGAGAGCTATGAAAATAGTGGTGGAATTTGACCTTTGTGTTCAATGTAATAAGGAAAATTTGAGTCACTTTATTACTTTTTCATCAGTTGCAGCTGTAATAGTGAAGCTTTGAACTTTCTTCAAAACATCATTGGGTGCCACCACTTCACAAGTGAGTTGGAAGGATACATTAAACCACCTCCCCTCCTTGTAAGGGTATGGGCTTTGTAGCTATACCATGGTGTTAGAGCTAGAAACATCTATATAGGGACATCTATATAGGGAGTAGTAGTGACTTTGAGCTTTACTTAGTTTTCACTCTACGTGTGATTTTCTATACTCAGTGGTAAACTATCGCATGTGAAACGTCACAAGGGTGTAGTCTTGAGATGTGTCTCAATGTTGTATCTTTTGATATCATGAATATAAATATTCCTTATTGATATTTGTTGTGTGCCATTTTGATGTGCCTTTTTGTGCCTCATGATAGGTTATGACTTGAAGTCCTATGAAGGTGCGTAACACTTGGTATCATAGCAACTCTAGTGTGGAGTATACTAGCTTGAAAGGGGATTGGGCTTATGGATGTAGAGGAGATCCTACCATAACATGTCGCGCAATGCAACGACCCCAACATGATGCCACATGACACAACACGATACAATGCCCCACGTCACAACACCCTTACCAAGTGTGTTACTTACTACAAATTAGAAGATGACCTAAAGTGCTAAGAAAGTTGAGAGGGATCCGCAGCATACCATTCAAAGATGACTTGGAGAGAGCTGAGATTGTGGGAGGACACTTTCTTCGAAGAGAAATACGAGCCTTATCGCTAGCTCAAAATCTCATACAAGAAGAAAACCTGCAGCTCAAAGTGTTTGAGCAAATAAAGAAGACCATCAAAGTGCTAAGGAAGACCCAACAAGAAATAGATGTGTTGCATAATCTCGAAGAGAAGGTTGAAGAGCTGGATGAAGACTTGGAGGAGGTTGACTACTAGTTGATCATGGTAAGAAGGAGCTAGGCTGTGGCAAGTGAAGATGGCTCGAGACCTCGACATGGAGTTGCAAGAGAAAATCATGCTGAGGTGGGACTGGGAGATTGCCTCTAGATTTGAAAGAGCCAAAGAGAGGGCCAAACCATACTTGAAGCATATGCGAGTCGAAAGAGTCCAAGATTTGAAGAGTAGAGTGCAACCAACCAAAGAAGAACTAAGGAACCAAGTAGAAGGAGCAATAGGTGAAAGAAGAAGAAGAAATATGGTTAGATGAAGATGAAGATGAAGACCAGTGAGTGGATGAGCTCAACCTAGATTTTGGAATACATTGTCCTCAGCAAGGTGCCAACGGCTACTACTCTGACTACTACCTTAAAGAGTACTACCAAGAAGGCTACCCCAAAGGAAGAATATAGGCTAGAACAAGAAGAGTAAGAAAAGATGGATCAAGGTTGGAAGGTCAAAGAAGAAAAGGAAGAAACGAGCAAAAGACAAAGAAGGAAGAGAATGAGAATGAAATGAAGCAAAAAGTGAAACCAAACACCAAGAAACAGAGGCAAGCTGCTAGAGCCAAGGTGAGAGATGAGAATGAAGATGCCTCCCAAAACCCCCAAGCTAAACTTGTGAATAAGGACAAAGCAAACCAAGCTTTTGATCCAAAGCCACATCACATCCCAGCCAACTTGGATCAAAGTAGGAACCAAGTGCGCTTAAGAAATGGAGTCATTGGCTACACCTTTGAGCCCGAAGAGGCAAACTCTTTGGAGTTTGGATAGAATGAGTCAGAGGACAAAGCCTCAAAGAAGGAAGAGCATGAGGGAGCACTCGCAATATGGTCCAATCAAGGTAACTTAGTGCCATGGAAGGGAACCTAGTTGAGCCTTGGAGAACTCTCCACCTCACTCTTAAGGTGAATGTCTTTGGACTATGGAACCCGTAGGGACCATACTCAATGCTCGTAAAGATTGAGATCTTGGCATTCAGGCCGCAAGCAATGCAAGGAGTTGTCATCCCGATCTTATGGATCCTGTGACAAGCCAAGCACCACACATATGGGCGCCACCCCAAGAACTTCAAAGATGCCTCTACTTTCGCAAATTGAAATCTGGTCTAGGTGTGACGACTTAGTCCATTCCCCTCCAAGAACTTCCACTCCAAATGAGGCTAAGAAGAGCCAAAGATATACCATGCACCAAGACCGCACCTTCTGTGTGAGAAGGCCAAGGAAAACAACCCAAGTTCTTGACTTGGCGATGAGGGCAAAGTGTCTTGGAAAATGAACCAAGAGATCCAAGTCCCCAAGGCCCAAGGTGATGGCACAAAGAAAGGGAGGAACAATGTAAGGAGCAACTCAATGGACTGCCTTCCTTAAGGTGTGGCACAACATGGCTACAACCGCGCCACCACACCTTGACCCCAACAATGCAACAACTTAGGATCGTGACTACAAAGCTTGGTATGCAAAGCCATAGGCACCAAGTCACATCGAGTTAGGACTATGAAGCCTCTACTCCTCAAATGTAATTGAGTCGAGGGTGGATTGGATTGCAAAAGAATAAAAAGAACTAAGTCTAGATGGGTAGACCTTAGCCAGCTTGATAGAATAAGCTATGTTAAGACACCCAAGTTGTAGTTGTGACTTGGAGCTAACTTTTGTAGTCCATATGGATTAAAAGAAGTGAAGAGTTTGTTGAGTCAATAGAGTGTGCTTAGAATGCTTTTCACTCACACTTCTTATTATTCTCTTACTACTTGTGACTTATTAAGTCCACATTTTGAAAGGAAAAGTCCTTGATCACAATATATTGTTTAATCTATTCTTCTTCATTGCACACACACACACGGTAGCATTATAACCAATCCTTCACTCTTTTTTTCAAGGTGATATTATGATTGCAACACCTTTGGCCTTTGTGATCTACTGTGTTGTCATGATCCTCTTCTTTTCTTCTTTTAGTCTTCTTTAAAGCTATATATTTCTAGCAACTTGGAATGAATTGGTGTGCATGGATTGGATATGTACAACACTCCTTAAAGTTGGATATCATGGGCTTTCTTGTGCTTTTTTGGCTTTGGGACATTGTCCATACTCTTCTTTGTTGGATAGCCTTCTTCCATATATAAGCTATGCATGCAAGTTGGATCTTGTTTTGGCCTCCTAAAATATTCATGGGCCTAACTAGTTGCAGGTCCAAAGTCTCATATTTCAAGGCCAATCTACCAAAAAATTTAAGTTGATATTCTTGTGCAATGGACAATCCTCAATGGTTGTTGACCTTAATAAGTGAAGGTAGCATGTGGGATGGATCTTGCTTCAATCATTACAAGTTTTCTTGCATGCTAACATGTGTGGAGGTCCTTCATACTTTGTTGTTAGGGGAAAGGGGCTATCAATTGGAATTCCCTTGATGTTATAGTTTTAAAAGTTTCTTTGATGTGGTTTTGACTATTACAACCTTCCAAAGGGCTTTACAATGGTGGTTGTAAAACTTGTGTACTCACAATTGTATGTGTTCTACCATGATATATGTAAAGCATGTAGTTAAACAAGATGTTAGAGGTTTGAATGCTACTTTTTGTTTCCATTGCTAAGGTTTTGTACATGCATGGTAGAGGAAAGGAAAAGAAAGTTCAAGATTGAAAAAGCTTTTTCCCAACATGACTATTGCTACATGTTAGAGCCTAAATTCAAATTTCATTATGTACTTTAGCATCTTATAGCTATTGTGTGTTATCCACGTCTTCCTTAGATGACATTCTAGTGTGGCTGTGAACTCTACTTCTTGTTAGTCACTCCTACAGGTTGACTATTTATCACTCTTCCTTTCTTAAATTCACTTATTTTTTCTTTCCTATTCAAGTTTAGTTGCCTCATTTCTCTTTCTTTTCCCCCCTTCTTTTCTTTCTCTCTTTGGATGTATCTTCTCCTCCTTTCTCATGTTGAGATGGTAAGCTTAACATGTGTGGACATTGATGATTGACTGCCTAGTTAGATGGTTCCGTAAGTCTACACTTAGCATGTCGGTGGTTATTATGATCCTCACATGGTCATTGACTCATCACTGATTATATTTAGTTTGTTGCACCTACTTACACTTGGTGTAGTTATAGTGCTAGTCGATTTGTCAATTAATATAGTTAGTTATGCATAGTTTGACTTAATAGGCCACTTTTCTTTATGCCATATTCTTATCTATACTTTGTGTACATTGTATTGTATGAGGAAGAAGAAGAAAAAACCAACAAAAAAACGTTTTGGTCTCCATCTCTTTTCTTGTGTACTTGAGTGAGCTTCTTGTTATATGTATGGTGTGTGTTCGGCGTAGTAACACAACCAAGTCCACCTACCACACGATTCATGACATCTCAGAAGAGATGGAGTTAGAAACCTCTGCAGATGAGCTCTCATGGTGAAATTGGAATCCTCTTGGTTTCTTTCTTTGTTGGGATGGTCTTGATGGATGATGGGACATTTGATCTTACCAAGGCTATGTCGATAACCTTGGTCAAAGTGTTGCCACATACCATTATGACTCCTCTGGAATATGTGCATGTTAGCTTGTCATATGGGTTCTTATGGAGAATATTTTGGGCCATTATTATGACTTCATGGGCTATCGGTAGGTTATTTAAATTTGCATGTTAATCCCTCCGGTGAGTATACCTTTCATGAACCACTTCAAAATCTTGGTGGTGTATGAAGTAGACCAGGTGTGAGTGTGATGCCATAAGTTGTATCTCCAATATTGGTGTGAAGTTTGATCAACCCGATCTTTACATGTGGTGGTAAGATCTAATTAACTCTTTATATCTAGCATAATTGATGGGTCTGTATATAATTCTTATGTAGGTTGGTAGACCATAGTACAAAAATGCCTAGACCTTAGACATCCACTAGTCACAAAAGTATCAGTTATTTTGTAGTTTTGCTAGAAAGTCTAGGTCAAATATTTGGCACACTAATACACAAATATAGGTTCTCATGTCTTATGGAAAATTAGGTGTATCTTGAATTAGAACATTGTCTAGTAAAGGACGGTATTAAAGTTCTAGTGGAGAGTTGAGATTATGAGCAAGAATAAGCGATCTCAGAGAAGTGGTTAAACAAAATGTGGGCTCATATTGGAGCATCTTCAAGTCAAGATTATGAGTGAGGATAATCAATCTCAAAGAAGTGGTTGTTCAAAAGGTGGGGTCATATTGGAGCATCTTAACGGACCTTTGCTACTCAACATTGTTCATGAGACGACTACTTGCATAAGCAATTTCTATCTAATGTTTGTACCACTCTCTTAGGAAGGGGTTTTCTACATTTTCTTTTTGTTTGAGCTTATTGATTAGACTCATCTTTAAACTTCATCACATGTGCATACAATTGTATGAGTTGAAGAGTCCATGCATCCTTCTCAATTAAGGTCTTTAGAAGTTCTTCTTGAATGAGCATGCCTTTAAGCAAACATGCTCAGTCTTCTCAAGGTCATACACTAGTGTGACATGACCTTGACAATATTGTTGTTTGCAATCTCACTAGGGTACCAAATCTTGTAGCAACTTGGGGGAAGCATTATGTTGCTATGAGCTCTATTTCTTCTACAAGCTATTAAAGAGTACAAGCTCACACCATCTCTTCATTAAGGTGTGAACAATACTTTTGGTTTAATAAAGGTCAAGTAACAATGGTCATATTAGATAAAAATATGTACCTAAGGTCATAAAATTTATGAGCGTGTTTTTAATAGTACACACTATGTGGGGTAAGGATGGTGGAAAAGTCTCCTTTCAATTGAGGAGTAAATTTCTAATTATAATATTTATTACATAAAATTTTTTGGAGCTGATATCTCTTAATCTAACCATTAATCTTTGAAGCAATAAATATGGAACATTTTTTTGTGTACTACAATTTTATCACTGGGATACTCCACATAAGATTTCTAGATCATTTTATGCAATCACAATCGGTTGGTCTCCTATTGACAAGAATTTGAGGTACACCTACTACTTGGGGAGTTGAATAATTGTAGCGAGAGATATATGAATTGGTCTAGATAACCATTGTATGTATCATCATATCAAAGCCAGTCGAGCTCCTTAGGGTTAGTTTTGGGTTTGGGGATTAGCCCATTACTTGTACTTGGTAGCTATAGTTATTGTTCTCTATTGAATAAACAATTTTATTAGTATTATTACATGGATTAAAGTACTTGTTAAAAGTGCTATTAGTACTATTGACACCGTATTGTTGGTCATTAATTGTGTCTTATTTCTTCTTCCTCACTAATTTTTCTCACGGTATCAAAGCATGCCTTAGGAACTTGCTTTGGTATGGAAGAATAGGTGACCATATCTAGTGTCAAGGATTGCAAAAAAAAAAAGTTGAATGTACTCCATATTACAACATTAAAGGGAACGATATTGTACATTTTTTGCATTTTATGGACAATTTGATTTTAACAGGAAGTAATGATGCTTTGGTAAAGAATGTTAAGTCCAAAATCTCCCATTAGTTTGAAAGAAAATACCTTGGATACTTTCATTATATCTTAGGTATTAAAATTTGTAGGATCAAGTTAGATGTTATTTTCATTTCTTAGTATAAGTATCTTTAGTTCATCCTTGAAAGATTTGGTATGGATAGTTCCAAAGCTTTTTTTACACCCATTGAATCAACACCTAAGCTAATTAAGGATGAAAATAATGCTTCCTTTCATGCTACAATATATAAAAAACTTAGTGTTTTCCTTCTCTATTTGACTATCACAAGGCTTGATATTTGTTATCTAGTCAATTCACTTGCTCAGTTATTTTAGAGTCCAAGAATGTCTCATTGGATGGTAGCCAAAACGGTATTGCGATGCTTGAAAGGCACTCATCATTGGGGTGCCTTGTCTATAGTTCATAAGTCGAATCTACATGGATTTAATGACTTTGATTATGTAGCCAATTTCATTGATAGAAAAAGCATTAGTGGTAATGCTTTCTTCCTTGGAAGTGGAGTAGTATCTTGGTGCTCTAAGAAGCAAAACATAGTTAGTCTCTCATCTACAAAGGTTGGATACAAATCCTTAACTATAGTAGCTTTTGAAGCTATATGGCTAAAGATATGCTTGCAACAACTTGGTGTTCTATGGATCCTCTGATCCACTACTATCTTTTGTGATAACATTTTAGCTGAACCTCTAGCAAAGCATCTAGTTATGCATGCAAGGCCTAGGCATAATAATGAATTGTAATGATGATGTTGGCTTAAACAATGAAAGACAGAGAGAAGACACATTAAAGATACAGGGCGAGGGGGGGATGTTACAATGGTGGTCTACTTGCATAAGTATATACATGGTTGCCTAGGTAGTTACATACCATAAATACCCAATTGCATTGAAACATCTTATACTACCTTTCAAGAATTTTTAAAGAGTCGTATGTTTCACTTATTATGTGATTAAAAAAACACACTACTATTTATGAGAAATTTGTGAGTGCATGTGTTTTTTTTAAAAACCATGTGACTTTGAAAGAGACATGTGCATGTGTATCTATGATATGTTGTACCTTGGCATCCATGCATGCCTAGCATGGGTGTGCTATTTATATATTATAAGCATTAAGTTATAACTCAACTTGTACCACACATAGGGAAAGATCAATGATACTATCAAGAGGGGGTGATCTTGACTTTGGACATGCACCATCCTGTAGGTCTTTCTCTAAATATAAGGGTAAAAAAGTGTAAAATTTTGTATTTTTGTAAATCACTAGATTTAAGAAAGGGCCAAAGAGAGTTTGTCACGTGTACAATATTATGGTATTTTTATCTCCTATTCTTTGGAGATATTAAAGTCCATTTTGTGAATTTCTCCTCCTTTTTAGTTGAAATCTTTAAAATACCATTAGAGGATAAAGTTTGGGCATTCCTTTAAAGTTTAATTTGAAGAAATTGAAATGAGAGGATATCAAATATTAATGGAAGGGACGTATCATTGGTAGAGACATTGTAAGTTTTATTTTGAGTTGAATAATATATGTGATATTTTTTTGGTCAAAGCATGTGCTAAATAGTGGATTATTGGTGTTAGATATCTTTCCATCGACATGTTTTGAATTAAAGCTTGTGGAGATCCTTAATTTGTACGTTCTATGCAATTCATAAAAATGCATTTCATGTGAGCAAGAACAAAAGATTTCATTATGTCTGGATTTCAAAATTGAAGTACAAATGTACAAAGGCAATGAAACTATAGTACAAATGTAGAAATGGATAATTACAAGGTTATTATTTAGCTTCTTTTTTATTATTAATTTTACCTTTCTTTGGACCTTTCTCCTTCTCTGACATAGTTGCTTCTTCATCACTTCCATTAATCATAACTAGTTTCTGTACAATATGTTGTTGAAAGATTTGAATTTCATTAGCATCCTTTTCTCTTGAGGATTTAGAGGAGATGGATCAAACTTTAAAGGATAAAGTTTGGGTATTCCTTTCTTTGAAGAAGCTATGATGGTCTTCTTGATGGATGAATTGCCCTTGCCTTTGTCCTTGCTTGTTGCCTTTACCTGTCCCTTGCATTTTCCCTTGTGTAGGGGTGAAAGAGGGGAGTCAGGGTCCATTGGTGTAACTGCTTTGTCCAAAACTAATTCATATACCTCTCCCTTATCCTTTACATGTATGACTCATGATAATCTTTTCATTGTAATAAAGCATATAGTTGAAATTACAAGAGACTTTCAATTTAAAAGCAAAAGATAGAAGACTTACATTCACCCCATCTATGTTCAATAACTTTCAATCTATTGTCATGCAAACATTTGAAACAACTCTCCAACAGCAACTCTGTGAGTCATTCTGTAATGGGACCTCTTGAAGGAGAAACTTGAAAGGTCTTTGAGGATTGACAATGCCTTCGAAGCTTGTGTCCAATTGAATAATAACAAGTCCAACAAGACTGCAAATAAAAACTCGTTAGCCCACACTAAAGATCCTAATTGCAACAAAACTAGAAAACAAGGAAAACACATAAAATGAAGGAAAACCATTGATGATACATTTTTTTCTCACTGTGAAATTCAAAAAGAGAATTCATAAGGATAACCTCTCTAGCAAGAGTGTTGATGTAGATTAGACTCATGTAAAGTAAATATCAGTCAACAAAAAATATAAAAATAAATTACCAAGAGTAGGTATGTATAAGGGACATACCTTTCAACATCCGAAAAAAAGATATGGAAGTATGTTACACTATCCAAAAATTTAAAAGCCTTCATTATTTGAACTAGAATTTAAAAATGGATCTATAGAGAGAAGTGGATAAACAGTAAATATACTCTTAGTGATATCATTGCTAAGAGAAGCAATTATGCCCTATGCACAAAATAAGAAGAGAATGAAGGCTCGATGATCCTTGAAAAAGTTAGTATATAAAAAGATAGACAAAAGGCCTTACCTCAAAAAACAATAAACCATATAAATGATAGTTGAATATTCTTTTTTTCCAACATGCTCATGTCTTCAAGAGATATGCTAAGGTAATTCTCTTTCTTTGGATTATGAGAAACATTTACAATCTAGCTAAATACTTTGCCTATCCTCTTAGTTAATTGGACCAAGAGACTCAATATTCTTCTTGCAAATCACATCCTCACTTTCAACTCCTCTTTCATTTTCTCCTCTAGGATAGTCTCTTGCTCAGCTACACCTCTTGTAGGATATAAGTGAGTAACATCCTCAACAATGGGTTTTTTCTCATTTCTAAAAAATTTTGGGGAAACATTTAGGATCTCAAAGGCTCTATGATTAATAGAGGATAAGGGCTTTAAAACTTTGTCAAATTTGCACCTTAGCGTGCTCACCATAGTGAAGTCATTGTTCATCAATGTAATCTTATGTGCACGGGCATCAACAATGTGCATGTGCATGGGCATTAAGGAGCCGAAAATGGGTGCAAAAACATGGACAGAGAGAATATCACAACTGACAGTGACCTATATAGAGACAAAGAGAGAGGTCATTTGGTTTGACAGTTCATTCACCTCACTAAATTTCTCTGTGTTAAGCCATGTGCTTATTGGTTCTTTCAACCAATCCTTTGACTAGCATCTTGAGTGCTACAACAGTAGCAAAGTTATCTTTGTTATATGTCTTGAGTCATGACTTCAGGTAGTAATACTACCATAGTTCTTCTATCACTACTTATCTTATGTCTATGAGATTATGTTGACCTTGTTCCTGAGCATTGTGTCACTATTATTTCTATCTCTGTTGAGACTATTGTACAAGTTTCATATAGCAATATACATTTGAGGATTTCCTTGTTTGAGTATCTTGGTATGTGTTTTCATTGTTTTGAGCATGTCAAATTCTGTACTTTGGAGGCCAACTATAGAGTACTATGTCGATGTCCACTTGTGTCTATTCTAAGTACGACCTTTGTTCCTTTGCGCACTAAGCTAAATGCATACATATTCAAAAGGTCTGCCCAATGTAGGTCTAGCTCTAGGCCAAGCATGGCGGTCCACGTCTAGTCATTGCCAAAGGGAACCATCTCCTAAGGCCCCTTCTATCCTTAGTGGTGATGCGTCATGTGTGCAACAGTCATCTCACTCATTGCGAAAGTGCCATTCGTGCTCTACTTCTCAAAATGGAAGTGAATCCATACACCCACCCATAATTCCTACTACTCCACTAAATCTAGAAGGTCAGTTCTTTGCTTCTGCTAATCTAGTTGTTATCCCACCCATCCCTCCTCCCCAATCTTCACTTATTAGAATGGCCCACCACCCTAACATCCCGTTTCCAAAGTTCAGTGGATCTTATAATGAGGATTTGGATGCTTTCATCCACCAATTTGATATTGCCTACATTGTGAACTTTGTTGATCATGTCAATGAGCCTCACAAGGTAGTTGTATTTGTATCTTCGATGCAAAAAAAGGCCACAACCTAGCTAGCGGCAAAAAATGGATGGCACACCCAAAATGTTGCATTGACCACATTTTGGAATAGATTTCAACTAGACCGAATAGATGCACAGAATCTCAGATGACTTTGTAGTCTAAAGCAAGGAGCTAAGTTAGTCCAAGCCTACACAACCAAGTTTACAACCTTACACAGTAGAATTGACCCAAATGCCCAACCATGGGATGAAATGTTAAACTCCATGTATGTTCAAGGCTTCAACAAGCCAATCTTAAAAGCTTTTGCCTTTGATGAATTGGCTAGCAATGGCATAGATCCCTTTTACAAGAAAGCCCTTAAATCAAAATAGTTTCTATTGAAGGAAAAGTCAGAAAAAGGAAAGAAATCCACCAAGTCAACTCCAAATAATCAAAATGATGACACTAGTGATTCTGATTCTGATTCCAATCTAGAGACAAAATCAAGTAGTGAGAAAATTGACTTCAAAGAGGAGTAGAAAAAGCAAAGAAAGAGTAAGAAGAAATACAAGGGTAAGAAAACCTTGGATAACACTAGAAAAAATGAGGTAAAAAATATATGGTGCACACAATGAAATAACCCTGGCCATGTATAGGCCGAATGCAGCCTAAATTAGAAGTGGTGTAGTATTTGTAACATGGCCACTCATAACACCAAGTACTATCGGTACAATCACAGGTACCAGATGGCCTACCTTCTTGGGGGATGGTAAGGTACCCATCTGCTGTCCATGGACTACCATTCTAACCAACCAAACTCATACACTTGCAATTACTTGTGCAAATTAGGAGTACCAACAACTTGGCATAGTGGCCATGGCATGTGTGGTAGAGTTTTCTAAACATTGTTTCTTATGTATGTAGAAAGGACACCAGAGATCAGAGTGTCCAAAAGCTTAGGTATATGATGCCCAAAAAAGGCAAGGACGAGGCCCGATACCTATGCCCAAAGTAAACACTATTGAAATCAAGGAAGTGACCCAAATGTTCATGTGGTAACTTGGTTTGGGAAAACATACAAGGAAGTTGCATTGAGACCCACAAGCACTTCATGGGTAGAGCAATCAAAAATCTACAATCAAGTGGTAGGATGGTGAGCAAGGAAGATGGCTATGATGAAATATCTACCACTAAGATCTAGTCAAAATGTTAAACCCAAAAGTTGGTTTGGTAGCTCATGCGCGAGGAACAAGCCTCCACAACAAAAGGATAATCAAGATGATAAAACCCTATAGGAATGAAAGGTAGCCACACTACGATGGATTATTTGCAGTCTAGCTAGCAATGGGATGCACCCCACTAGCTCAAGGAATACAACAAGGTGTGAAGATACATCCACACCCAGGATGGAGTCACCCAACCTCAAAAACATTCATAGGCCTATAGTCTATGAAGCCAAAATCACAGCAGGAATATAGACAAAAAATACCCACCACAAAGTAGGAGAAGGAAAAACAAGTTGTGAGAGAAGATCTGCAACTTAGTGGAGTTAAGAATCTAGATGGTCACCCTGGAATTCACAAAAGGAAGAAACCAAAGGTTTATCCTGGCAAATAGACGAGTTACATATTGGACGATCATCCTAGTAGGGAGCATAAGAAGAATTTGGAAGTTCACCCTAGACAAAGACATGGTAAGACCCTAGAGGCTAATCCCAAAAACAATAAGAGCCACAATATTGATGCTCATCCTTTGCACTAGCAGAAGGGAACACGCCTGGATTTTTTGGATATTTTGGACTCATATGAAGAATCAACTGATTGGGGGCCAACAAATATTATGGTTCTATTAGGAGATATATTGAATCTTGTACCAACTTTCAAGGATCACCTATTGACAATGATTTAGCAAGAGCGACTAGTGTTACTAGAACTTGAGGTGGGAGCTATGACCGCGAATGCTCTGAAGATCACATTTAAGAGAATTTAGTAAGAGCTAGTGCCACTAGTCCCATTGTCTGATCCGACCATTCCAATAATTTCTCTTCGGTTCAAGACCAAATAATCCTAAACATCTTGCTTGACAATGATCCAGTGTCAATATCATCACAATGGCAACATGTCAACAATTCGAATTGATGGATTGGGAGCCGGCCCCATTCCTAGTAAGAATAGAAAATCAATAAAGGGTGAGACCACTTGGTATTATATGGTCTGTACTTTTGGAAATTGCTACTATTCAATTCTTGGTTTCCCTACTTGTGTTAAATATGGAGCATGCAAGCAAAAATTACGGCCTATTATTGGGAAGGCCTTGACTCTGCCAAGGAAGAGTCACCCAAAATTAGGATAAAGATAAACTCACAATCCATCGGAATCAACATAAAGTAATTGTATTCTTGAAGAATGTTACCTCTCTCCCTCACTATAATATAGACCGGATGAGGTAGAAATAGGCAACACAGTTGAAGGCTTGAGTGATGATGATGAGTAGAAATTTTTAAAGGCTAATGTAGATTTACAATCATGGTTTTTAATTAATGTGTTGTAGATTAGTGAAAAGTATATGAAGCCATAGATCCAACTTGACATAATCCTAGAGAAGGAAGAGAAGGACAACAATTCCAGTAGTTTCGGAATCTAAAACCTAGAATATGAGAAAGAAGATACTGATATGAATGAGATTGCTAAAGCCAAAATAAAAGAAGTACCAAGACATGAGTGAGAGTGTGAGGCCCAAATGCAGAAGGTCACTAGAGTGAAGGAAGATGACCTAGACATGGTGTTTCTTGGTTTGAAAAAAAACCAAACTAGTGAAGATTAGTGCCTAGTTGGAGCCACAATTCTAAGAGCAATGCATCAGTTTTTATGAACTGAGTTTAAAGATGTGTTCTCTTGGGAGTACTCAGAGATGAAAGGACTAGACCTGAGATTCTACCAACACTCGATTCCCTTGAAAAGTTGGATGCTATTTTAGTCTGGATGCAATGATACCACATGAACCCTCACATAGCAAAACATGTTTAGATCTACTACTATAAGTTGGCTTTATAGCCCCAATAGATTGAGCTAATTAGATTTCCCAGATTGTCATGGTCCCTAAGAAGAACAAGAAGCTGTGAATCTGTGTGGACTATAGAAAGCTCAATGCAGCCATTGTTCCAGGCCCTTTTTCATTCCCTACTTGGATATTGTCCTAGATGAAGTGGTTGGAGATGAGATGTACTCCTTTCTTGATGGCTTTAGTGGCTACAACCAAGTTTGACTTACCCTAGAAGATCTATCTAAAACTGCTTTCATCACAACATGGGGTGTGTATATCTGTACAGTGATGTGGTTTGGCCTCAAGAATGCTTCCGTCTCTTTTCAAAGAGACATGCAGGAGATCTTTGAGCCTTATCTGACTAACTTTATGCAAGTATTTCTAGATGATTTTAGTGTGTTTGGAAGAGCATTGCTGCATTTAATGCACCTCGGACTCTTTTTAACACACTATCAAGAGCTAAGCTTAAGTTTAAATCCTTTGAAATGTGTGTTTACAATTCGTGGTGCCATTTTACCATGCCACATTCTTTCCTAGTACGGTATTGCCATGGACCCCACCGAGACGGTAGTAATCATGCATGCTGTAGTGCCAGATTCACCAACCATGCTACTTCGATTTTTGGGAAAAATCGGGTGGCATGGTTGCCACGTGTGACTTTTAGCGCAGTTGGCTACCCCCTTGAACAAATTGGCACATGTGGTGAAGCCTATCTTTTAGTGGAATGAAGAGACATACTTAGCATTTCAGAGACATTTCATCACCTCGGATTATTACTTTCCCAAGCCTCAATCATGATCCCATCAGATTGGAAGCAATCATCTCATGTATTTGTGGATGTCTTTGATATGGCTATTAGTAGTATGGGAAGGTCTCACCGATTGCACAAGGCAATGGCAATGCTAATCCTTTACAAGGTGGCCAATAAGAGTGGAAGTAAATGACGCTTGCACCACCAGATATTAGGTTGAAAGTGATGAAGTGATCTAGGTGTTTATAGCATACACTGAGCCTTACAAAAGGAAGACAATGCTTTAGTCAAGCACTTAGTAAATGTACTTAAGGGCTAAAAATACATGTATATTTTTTAATAACCAGCTAAATGATGCTTTGGATTACTGCATGCTTATACTCTTGCATAGCTTTTACAATGGTATAGAAAAAGTGATGAAATATAGTTTTAGAGGTTTGAGATGGATTCCAAAGGTGGTTAGTCAGTGATTAGAATCATTGTTAGTGACTTTCAGGATGATTAAAGTGGAAATGAAGAAAGCTTAAGCTTCTTAGCTATGGCTACCTGCTAGACCCACTATTAGGTCTTTGTTGTGTGTGGCTAGTAGAGAGGAAATTAGACCAACCCATTTTATGGTTAAATAACCCATTTGGGGCATTAACAAAGCCCCATGGAAGCTTGAGTGATTGCATTATCCACATCATACAGCAACATGCTAAACTCCATGTTACCAAATTTGCACATGTTTTTGCTATTTTTGCAATGACAAGCTATATGACAGGCAATGTTGAGGTTTCACGTCCCAAGCCTATGCGGCTTGAGCGGGGGAAGAGGTCTCCATAGGAAAACAGGCCAAGATATTCCCTCTTTTAGCCACACTAGCTCCTCGAATGTTTGTAGGTCCATTTTGGCTATGGAGGTTAAGGGATATGGTTGAGAAATGAACTTCTCATGTGCACTGAGGACGAGATCGAGTTAGAGGAATCTTATTGAATCAAAGATGCTCTGATACCATATTAAATATTAGAGTGACAACATGGAAATGTGTGCAAAAGAGGGAGAAGAGAGCTCAAAGTACAATAACAGAATCTTACTTACCAAGCTGCTTATGGAGTATAATTTACACTCTATCATCTACATTGAGAATGACCTTTAGGCTCCCACTAGAAGCTAAGGTTAGGGTTTTCCCTATCCTCTAGTTCATTCACACCCTACCTTCCCTCATGCACCTTTTCTTATGCTAGGTTCCCATGCTATAAGCTAGGGTTACATGTCCTCTAGTCCATTCACGCCTCACCTTCTCTCATGCACCCTTGCTTACATTGGGTTCCCATGCTATACTTTTAACACATAAGCCACCAATCTTGGTGACATGGTGTTCATTTATGAACCCCACTCATTTGATGACAACCCCAATGATGGCATGGTATCTCAGAAAACCCATTTTCATCATATCTTGTTATGTCTTGTTTTATTGACATGGCGTACATGCATTGGCCACAGTCCCTTTGCATTAAATCAATGGCCTTTTAAGAAAGACTTTCTCTTTCAGCACCATTATTTGGCATCTAACATGTGTTTGTCACCTCATTTCTCAAATTTGCTTTCTCTCAATTCTTTGTGTATCACCTTTCTTCATTCTTCCTTCCATGGCTACCTTTTAGATTACTTTTCCCACCCCCTATTGAGGCCCTCACCAATGCATAGCCATGGATTGACTCTCTATAGCTAACCAACTTTGTAAACCTACCATGGAGCTCTAAGCTAGTTCACCCCGACACTTAGGAGCAACTCCTCTTAGGCTCCACAATCCACATTCAGGGTCATATGTATACCTTGTCTTCCAAGCGAGTGGTGCAAGAAGAGTTGTGTCTACCTACTCGTGGCAAGTCTAGCCCACCAACGCTCTCCACCTTGACCATCAAAGAAGCCTTCGACCCCATTGTGAGCAAGAAGTACTGGCTGAGAAACCTCCTCGAACCCTACAAATCTAAGCAAGACACCCTGAAGTTCCTAGTTGAAGCCCTATATGTGCAAGTCAAAGTGTTCAACATCTCCAAAAAGGTAACATCTCTCTTCTTCTCACCTTCAACTTCTCCCATTGCCTGGGCCCATGTCCTTCATGACTATCTCTTTGTTGAGGCAAAACGCCTAGCCCATTGGCCGTCCACTGCCAAAACCATAAAGGTGATGTGTAGACAACACTTTACTCTACTATTTCACCCACCTACTCTCCTTGACCCACCCCCGGTTAGCTCTCATCATAGGAAATGGATGTTGACCATTCTCAACCTAAGACTAGAATTTTACATGAGCCCAGTCCCAACCCTCACCAAGACATGGAGGAACAAAAACCTGAAGACTAAGCCCTAAAAAAGGAGGACCAAACAACCTTAACAAACAGGTCCCCACAAAAGTCAGCCTACCCTAGGAAAGCCAAACCCCCAAATCACCTAACAAGTCCACTTCTACCACCAATCTCTTTGCCAAACTTTCCCTACTCAAGTCTAAGGGCAAAAAAGTGCTAGTCAGAGGAGGAGCCTCAAGAAGAACACAAGCCCTTCCACCCACACTTTGATGACCCTCACAAGTTAGGTTGGCACCTCCTCTACTGCCTCCCCACAAATATATCCCAACAACTTGTTCTTATACCGCTCGATTTTAGGTAGGAAATTTCTCACCAGTCATTGAAATTCATCAATGGGTTCTTGACCTAGCAACATCACTAGTAGTAGGAACTCATTGCTTAAGTGAACTGCCTCAAGCAAGCCAATACTGCCCTCTTTGAGTAGCTTTGGTAGAAGGATGCTGCCCTCTGCAAACATCGCAACAAAGGTTGGAGGCATGCCATGCCAATAGGCCTAGCAGCTGGCCTTTACAAATGACATCTAGAGTAGCAAAGCCCATCAACAAGAAAGAGAGAGAGAGAGAGAGAGAGAGAGAGAGAGAGAGAGAGAGAGAGAGAGAGAGAGAGAGAGAGAATGTATTTCTCCAAGCATGTGTAGCTAGAGCAGAGCACCCGGACGATGGGACCTCACTCTACTACTTGGAGATCATTGAAGAACTCTAGTGCAACTATGAGGAATGGCTCAACTATTGGGAAAAGCTTAAATGGGAACTCTTGAATGCCATGACAAACTCTTGCTCTAAGATTCCATCTCTGCCTGATAAGCTGAATGAGCCAGACTTAGATGCCAAGTTTGCTCCCTCTACCCATACCATAACCCTGTACCTTCCCCAACAGCAATGCAAGAGCACCCCTATTGGCTCCGCCCTTTCCCACTCCCACTCTGTATATAGCTCTATGGCCAAGTTCAAGTCTAGTAGACTTGAACTAGGATTGGAAGGTGGAATCTGACCTTCTTTAGCAGCACATCCCAGAGGAACAACATGCCAGAGTAAACCAAGACATGAAGAAGGTGGGTATTCCCCATCCCGCTCAGGATCCACACCCTCCACTGAAATGCTGTTGGAGCACTTGCCTCTAGCCCAAAGCTAGAGTCAAGAAGGAACCTTTGGATTAAGGAGAAGAATCCCCAAATCTTGATGATCCAAGAAAGGATTTGGGAGGTGGAGATCCTAATCTTGATGATCCACTCTCTAAAGACCCCTTCATTCCAATGTCAAGAATCATGAAGTTGGCTAATATTAACTAGCTCTGGGTCTACCTAACCAAAGACCATGCACAAACAGGAACTAGATGGCATGCACGCTTGTCTCGCCTAAATTACATTTGAGTAGGACTAGCTCCAATAGCAAATCTAGCTGGATGCCATCTACCTAGAAAAGCTTGCGGCCGTGAGCTTATCTTCCACAACGTCCCATAGACCCCCTTGTGGACCCAACTGGATCTATGGCTTCAATAGTACCACTTGCAGTATAACTTGCTCCCTTCACTACGATCCCAACTACCTAGCCTAGTAGCACCCCACCTTTGGCCTCCACCAAACCCCAACCCAACCCACCCCTTACTTCCACCCATCCCCCCTCTGGATCTAGTCCTCATTGCTACACCTCTCTGGAACAGGACCAAATCTAGCAAGATTATGTGGCCGACCCACAAGATGAAGGCAACCTCAGTGAGTGATTCTATGGGTCCGAGTCCACTGTGTGTGCCTGTGTTAAAGGCAGCATGATAGATCAGTGGCATTTAAAGCAAGGGTTGCCAATGGTGCATTAAGGAGAAGGCAAGCGTAGAAGTACTTAAGACCATTGGCATGGCACATGGATAGAGACAATATCACAACTAACGATGGGCTATATATATAGATAAGTTGGTTCGATTGTTCATTCACCTTACTAGATTTCTTAGTATATTAGTCGTGTGCTTATTGGGTCTTTTGACCAATTAGCATCCTAAGTGCTACAACAGTAGTAGAGTTATCTCTGTTGTATTTCCCGAGTCATGATTTTTGGCAATAGTAATGCCATAGGTATTATACCATTGCTTATCTTGTGTCTATGAGATTATGTTGTCCTTCCATCAATTGTTCTTGAGTATTCTGTCACTGTTATTTCTGTCTTGGTTGAGACTATTATATGGGTTTCATCTAGCAATATACATTTGAGGATTTCCTTGTTTGAGTATCTTGGCATCTATTTTCATTGTTTTGAGCATGTGAAACTTTGTACTCCGGACACTGACTGTAGAGTAGTATGTTGGTGTCCACATGTGTCAATTCTGAGTATGATCACCTTCTACCTTGTGGCAGTGGTGCTTGGACCCAATTACAATCGTGAGTTAAATAGAAGCTACCTAATGTAAGTTAGGGCTTGTACTAAAATACATTTATTTAATTGGTATGGATCATAAGTTACTATTAGTTGTACTCTATATTCTCTATAACCACTCTAGGGTAAAGTAGTGGAGCATGGGGCTAGAAGGGTGCTTTTGTCATATTAATGTTAAACCCGTGGTTTCCTAAAATAAGAGAAGAATCCTTAATGGGCATGATGTAAGGGAATTGGAGAGATCTTGATTCTAAAAAGGGGTACGGGAGGGATTTGGGAGGAGGTTGGAATATCCAATGATGGGATTTTAGCCTCAACTAGTTACAATTTAGGCTTTCTTGAAGTTTGACTCCTTTCCCAAGGCAACAATAATATATGTCCTATGCACAGACAAAAGACTAGGACTCTTTAGTAGTAGGAAGTCAATGAATATGACGTTTACATTGTAGGTATAAAAGTTTATGGAGACTCATGCACCATCAATTCTACTCCAATCTCAAATCTTCTATCTCCTATAACCTCTTATTCCCTTTTGGTGACCATTCAAGCTCTATCCAACAAGAAGGAACACTAATCAAGCATATTGCCATCCACAATCCCATCTTCTATAAGTTGTGTCACTAATAATCATCTCAATTGCCATCTACCCTAGTACAACAACATCATCTATACCATTAGCAAGATATTATCAATCTACCACCATAGTTCTTCATTAGCCACAAACTCATTACTTCTCCATCAATACCATTACTTCTTTAGGGCTTCTTCATTAGCCATCCCAACATTTCATGTCTACCTTTGATATGAGTGCCATGGGACTGGCACTTATCTCAAAGGGGCATAATGTTATCAATATTTGGTGAAGGCTAAAGTCAAGGAAAGTCAAAGATAGTTAAAGCACAAGTGCTAGAATTATATTTGGAAGGATATTATTTTTCCACCCTTCAATGGTTATTTTTGGACATGCATTATTTTCAAACATCATGAACACATCATTATCATGCATGTATTATGTCATGAGAGTCAAGATCACTCTCATGCACACGATATTATTTTCCACAATTGTATTTGTCATACCCACAACTTTCTACCACATGGCAAAAGCTTCAAACCAAGAAAGCACCAAGTAAAAGAGCTACGACTAAAGCCCCCATGACAAGCATAATTGGAGAATAGGAAGCAACTTAGCATGGGCCCATAATAGCTAATGTTTAGACTCAATCCATGGCACTAGACTAACCAACTTAGTTAAGGAGTAAGGGGTTCCAAGATCCATAGTACAAGAGGCTGGAAAGCTAGCAACAGCAACAAAAGCCATAATCCATATCTATCAAAAGAAAAGAAGGGAAAATTTTGTCATTAGAGGGTCAACCAAACAAGAAAAGGGCATGCTGGAGGAGGAGAAAGAACTCAAAAAGTCAAAAGAAGCCTCCAAAAGATAGAAAGAGGAAAGAAGGAAAAAACAATAGGAGGCAGAGAAGGAGAACCTAAGAAAGCAAGAATAAGAAGACATAGCATTAGTGATTAGAAGATCAATACAGCAACACCCAAGGGTAGAAGAGTTGGCTCTAATGAACCTCAACCTAGGAGGGTCTTTAGATGTAGACACTAATGCAACAAGTCCTGCAATTAGGCCACCAATCATCTTGGGTAAAGTTTAGGCTCCATTAGAAACACCTTCCCCTTCACTTGTAGCCACAATATCACCCATCCTAGCCCCCACAACATATGAGTTGGCTAGAAGTAGACTAGAGAGCATTGTCTATCAACTTGCTACATAGGTTTCTGCTCTCTCATAGGCAAGATTAGAAGAAGCCACAGCCACTCATATCAAATAGTTGGAAATTGTTACAAATACGAAGTCTGGTTAGAAGGTGTCTAAAATGCCAAGACTAGAAGGGTATTAAGGTTCTTTGTCCATGACTACACTAAGCCCAGCACCACATTTTAAAGAGTTGTTAAAAGAGCTTCAAGGGCAAAGGGATTAGCTAGATGAGAAGAGGAAGTCATCCTTGGAAGCTTTAGAAAATGAAAAGAGATCCCATCCTACTTATCGACACAACAGAAAACAAGAGAGATTTTTAGTCTAAAGAAAGAACTGGCTGCAATAAGGGAAGGTAATGACAAAGAAAAAGGATATGAAGAGTTGCAACAATGTGAAGTAAAAAAAGAAAACCATGTGCAACTCAAAGGCTAGTATACCCAAGCCATGAAAGACAAAGCTAAGCTAGAAGCAAAACTAGAGAAGATGAAGTAGGTCCACAAACAATGAATAAGGGAGATGGAGGAGGCAAAGCGAGCCAAAGATGAGGTGCAACAAAAAACCCAACAACTAGTGGAGTTGGAAAATGAGATAGAAAAACTCACACATAGCTATGCCCCATTCCAAAAGCAATTAGACCATGAAGTGCAACAAAGAAATATCCTTTCCCAAACTTGGCAAGAATAGCAAGCAAGCTAGAAATCCTTGCTAAATGGAAAAACCCAGAGCTAGACATAGCAAAGGAAAGGGTGAGTTAGTGGGAAGAAAAGAATGTAGATGTGTTGCAAAACATGGCCATCTATTTTGCGCAAATAGTATCTGAAAGAAGCTTGGTAGTGGAAAGGTAATTGAAGCCGTGTTGTTGAAAATTTAGGAGCAATGCTTCATCAATACACTACTTGAGGTGTGGAAGCCATGTGAGGATGACACAATGAACAATCTTAAGAAAAAACTACAACTCACTAGGTAGGCACTCAAGCATCATCTAGAGGTGACAATTCCCTAGCAAGAGTACAACATGACAAAGGAAGAACAAGTGCAAAGGCTCAAGGAAATGGGTCTCTCCATATATGAACTAAAGATGATTGAAATAGCCATCATTGAAGAATCCACCAAAACCATGGAAACACCATCATCATCACCCCTTGCATTTGAAGAAGATTGGCAATAGGAAGAATATGATCAGTCAGCATCCCCATGCCTAGAAGCCACCACATAGAAATAGAAAAAGCACTCACCCCTTCAAGAAATATTGCAGAAGCCATGCACAGAAGAAAAGAATGGGTGAAAGAAGTAGAAGGAAGCTCATTGTGCCACTACTCAACTACTACCAAAAATACAATTTCCACATAGAGGGGAGTACTTATCAATCACTTGAGATAGAGAACTCATCACTTGGGAACAATTGGCGGCTCAAAAATCACCTATGCAATTTGTTTTTAACTTTCCACATGGGATCAAAAGGTGCCACCTTTGACACTTGTGCAAAATGTAATTTAGGTGCCATTAAGGCTAGGGAAAGATTGCTACAACAAAAGATTCACGACCCTAGATTGTGGCAATGCAAATTGAAACATTATTGGTATAACAAGGTGTTTGAGGTACCACAGATTGTGAAAGTTATGAGTCAGAGCATGCTACCTAGAGAAGGAACATCTTGGATGACAACATGGAAGCATGGGTGGCCTTCTACAACTCACTACTATATTTGAAAGAGGGAACCCCACTTACATGCCTTATCCCAAGCAACATGCAGTTGACTATATCTCTGTAAGGCATAGCAAGCACAATTTCCCTTTGATATAAAATGTCAACACAAAAAGGCTAGACCACAACACTCACGTTTTGACAGAAGGACTTGATCCCCCATTCCTTCAAAAGATTCATAGAATATTTCACTTCCTACCCAGACCCCACTTTCATTTACAATGTGCAATTATTTAAGATTGCTTCTATAGCTACTCAACCAAAAGAAGGTGGTAGAAGGTGGGTCTCTACCCATTATTCTTCAATGTGAATGTAACAATAGAGAGGTATGCCATGGTGAGATTACTCCTTCATGGTACACTACTACCAACATACTATTTTGAGCTACTAGAAGACATGAATGTTAGCCAATTCACCAATTTTAGCCACCCTTTTGTCCCAACAACACCCTTGGCAGCAAGGTCTACACTAAAGGCCTATATGATGAAGAAAGCATGCCTAGAAAGATTGTTGTGGCCACTACCTCGACCACCATCCAAGGATCACAGAGAGGCTTAATGAAGCCCTCCTCATTTACTTGTACATAATGCTTTCCACCAAAAAACAAACAAAAAAACTAATTTTTAAAAAATAAAAATATTGATGACCACACAAAATCACAACACCTAGGGGATTGTAACCCGTAGCCATTTCCCACTTCACTTAACTCAAGGCACCTCAAGGGCAAGACATCCTGAGAACATTAGTAGACTTGTCACCCTGAGTTTTGCACCGCATTGCCCCCTAACACTAACTAGGCCCTCAAGTGTGAGACAACACTCCAGGCCTTCAACTCATCTTTTAGTTACACCCCCATGAGCACAAAAGTCATAACATTGTGAGATAGACACCTCCCTAGATAGTGCACAAACCCTTCTATAGTGGGAACATAGTTTGAAGAGCAACTTGATAAAATTGACGATATCGGTGATCCACATCATCTTGATCCTTCCCCTTTCTACTTTGATAGTGAGCCTATCCTCAAAGACTAATCCAAAGCTAATCCCATTCCCACCACACACTAGCCTCAAGCACAAGGATACTAGTTACTCTCTACACCTCCTAACCGGTACGGACTGTACATGGTTCCCAATGGACCTCGGAGTACCATAGGACTAGCACATGGCTAGGAGGGGGTAATGTGTAACCCCTTTGAGGATGGAAGTAGTGAAAGAAAGAAAAAAAGCAATAAAATTTTTTAAAGAGCAAGCAAGTGTAGGAGCAAGAGCTTGAATTGGACTGAACAAGAAATATAATTCATGTTGTACGAGTATCGGGCTCCCTCATGTGCACGTTATAAAAGTAGAAAGTTCACAACAACATATAGAATGAATTGTGCTTTATATGGTTAGAAAGAATATGTGTTGAGAAAGGGCCATTGTTGGACCAAAGGGTGGGTGGATGCCCAAAAAAGAGGACATGTATGGAAGGCAAAAAAATAAGAGAATAAGGTCATTCTTGGAGTGTACAAACTTGTGGCTCTCTTCTTGCTCTTGTGTTTATCTTGTTGTGTGTGAGAGGGAGAGAGGGATTGAGAGTGAGGGATTGGCTTGGAGAAGCTCTTGCTTCTCTTCTCTTCTCTTCTTCTTCTTCTTCTTCTTCTTCTTCTTCTTCTTCTTCTTCTTCTTCTTCTTCTTCTTCTTCTCGTGCAATGAGCACAATGGGTGGAGCATCAAGATGGAGCTTGTGTGAGTACATCCCTTGGATCATGCCAATTTGTGTGGCTAGATAACAATGAATGGATCGGTTAGTAAGCTCACTATATTTGATTGGAGAGTTCACATTGGCTATGTGAGAGATAGCCATAGTTTGGTAGCTTGAAACCTTGAATCAATAAGTGATCCATAGGCTCGATGGTGTTGTTCGTGAGAGCAGACTCACATCCCCCCCTCCCCCTCCCAAAAACATAAACCCTATTCTCTATCCATTCTCCCATTTCTTGCATCATGCATCCCTTCCCTCACAACCCACAAAACCCTCTTTTTTCTCTTCATTCTTCATAAGAAAAAATCTCTAAAGTACTTTAGCATTTCATTGGCTCCCCATACACAACATATATTTTGGACCCCAAATTTAGCAAGACTGATGGATTGGGGAGCAAAGAATGCAAGTATAGATGGGATTATGTGAATTCCCTTGGATTGTGTTGCCTTCAAGCATATCAATTCAAAATGGCCATAATTTGAACAAGATCCACAACTCATTAAGATGGATGTTGGCTTGGATGGTGCAAATCCATTCTCTATGCATTCAAGTGGATGGTCTACTTGGCCATTAGTTCTGATTAACTACAACTTTCTATATTTATTTTCATTAAGAAAGAGCACTAATTTTTGTCTCTCATAATTCCAAGAAAAAACCAAGTTAAATACATAGATGTATATTTGGCACCTCTTATTAATAACGAACTCTGGAGAGACATAGATGTGTTTGACATGTCAAAATAAGGCAATGAAAGAATATTTAAAGTTCATGGAATTCTAGCATGGACTATATATGACTTCCTTGACTATGGATTCTGTGCAAGTACTAAATTTTCATTAAGTATTATGAACATATTTTATTTTTTTATGCTCATGCTAAACGTTTTACATAGTACATGTGGTGATTGGTTGAAATTTGTACATAGTAAGCACTTAGAAAAAAAACCATTTATATTCACCATAGATGATTCTTTCCCAAATATCATATACTACATCATAGCACACAAGCTAGACATTTCAATGGAAAGATCAAGAATGGGCGATGTCCAGTACGGATGATTGCAATGGATTGGTACAAAAAGTGGATTGAAGGCCTGATCACATCGATCCAAATTCAAAGCTTACGAGTGATGGTGATAATGAGCACCACTGAGGATGATCCACTCTAGCTCCCTTAATCTCTATATGGTTTTCTCTAGAGTATTGGAAGGATTTGAAAATCTCTCATCTTCTTGATTTATGCATATATGCAAGAACATAGGTCACTCTTTGTGGAAACACATCGTTGGATTGAAGAAGAGGTTGCCAGAAATGACTTAGATACATGTCAAAAAGTATATGCACTTGCACCATGGGTGCTAACATCAAAGGAGATTAATACAATTAATTGTTAATATGATCTATCCACACACCACAAGATATAATGGTGCTACATTGCAAAACACATTTACTATGGATGACACAAGTCTCTCTAAGTTAAAAACACATCAATGCCGTAATTTCATCAAGGTAACCAAAAATTTTCTTGTCACAACACTACGTTGTTCTAAGATTATAACTAATCTAATTGTAAATTAGTAAATGTAGCATGTTCTTCCTCTTTTTATTGATGGTTGCCTGAAGAGTGGTATTCGAGACGTTATCTATCGTCTAAGAAGCTAGCAAGATATGTATGCCGCTCACACATGTTTATGTATGTGCTTTTAATAAAGGTTTCGCACTATTCACTTCTTTTTTAAATTTATGGATCACCTCTAAGGAGATCGATACAAAGTCAATACCACAAAAGAAAAAGGAGTGCATTGAGCTCCTTTGCTTGGTAGAGAAGGAGCTGTGAACTTATTTTTTTGATATTCAAGTCCATTTACTCACCCGTCTAGTGGTTGAGATAGAGATTGTCACCATTGTTAGCACTTGTTGGATGTTTTGGGTTGAGAGATTCATGGAAGCTTTGAAGGGCCTTATTTGCTAAAGAGTGTGGCCAGAGGATTTGATGTTTGATGGATGGGTGCTTGGAGAGTGCATATACTACCTTACAAAGTACTTTAAGTCTATTGATGAGGATGCTCCCCCTGGATGGACATTAGAAGAGTCTCTTACACTTTCAAATGAGGTCTTATGTGGTAAGGGCATTCCTCACAAGGTCCCAGCCATAGAATCGAAGAAGTTGTCGATGTTTGTTATTTACAACTCACATTGTATGGAAAGATTTGTTGAAGCGTATCATGAAATTTGCAACCCATAATGAAGATGAAGAGGTGGCAAATCTACCAAGATTGAGCCTCCATCTATTATTTCATGGTTTTTTAACCATATTAGACTGAATTCTAGAAGGGGAAGACATCATCAATGAGCACAAAGATATTAGATTTGTTTGTGATAGAGAGGTAGCATTTCCCATATTCATGTATATTTGTTAAGTTGTATGAAATTCTAGTATTCTTTCTTAAAATTTATGTACTCAATTTTTACACTTTTAGATATGCATGTATAGCAACATGTGGACCTATGGACATCTTTGAGTCAATGGGATTGATAAACAATGTCAGACTCAAGATTCTTGCATTGTTTCATCTTTTAGATAGTAATCATGTGCAAGTGCAAGAGACACAAACCCTATTGATGACAAGCTTGGCCATGTGGGAACCATAGTAGGTATTTATGAACTGTGGTGGCGTGCTTGCAAGAAGGTCATATGAAATTTTAGATATACAATTTTTTTTTACACATGCCTTAAACATTTCTTCAAAGATACTGTGAATCTTTTATATTACAGGTTGCATTCAAGGTTGATTGGTTTTGTGCTAAATACAAAGGGGCTCTTGAGCCACAATGAGACAAGAGCCATCTAGTTTTGGGTCAATTGATTCTTCAAACTAATTATGAAAAACACAAGAATAATATATTCTATCAATACATTCTAAGTAGGGTTTCTTCTACACTCCCCTAGATTCTTTCGATCCATGGAGACAAGTTGTGTCTATCAATCCTCAAGGACGACAGATGTTGGGCACCCCAAACCAAGGTGAGATCTTAGAAGAGCTAATCCAAGAGAATCGCTTAGAGGATGACCCAGCCTCTACACAATCCCATCCCTCATAGCATTAGCACATGAGGACTACATTAGCCAGGAGGAGAGTGACAATGATGCAATGGATGATGAGACAAAGGATCTTGCATTAGATTTGGACATTAAGCCTTTAGTGGATCCTCAACCATCAATTGGTTTACCATCCACACTCTCAATATTGATGTAGAGTTAATAACTGAGAAGATTCAAAGAGCATTGAAGGACAATGAAGAGATCAAACATGTCATGTCATACATCTCTTTCCAAGATTGATTGAACCCTAAAGTCTAAGGTATTATATCGAGTATGTGTTTGCAAAGTCATTATCAATTTTAGGAGAAAGCAAGTCTTAAATTCCTAAAAATTTCTAGTGGATTGCAACAATGATAGTGAGAATTCTAATTTATTGATAAGAATGAATACTTGAATCCATTGGTAAGCATGAGCTCCCTTGATTTAAAATTTCTCATCAATATTTTTTGAACCTTACTAATAATGGATGGGTTGGGCATGGAGTCTCATGGTGATAGCCATGTATGACTAGTTGGGGTTTGATTCTTTACAAACTTGATCTTGTCTATTGGTGTGGGTCATGCCTCAACAAAGAAAAAAATCTTGCGGAGTCATCCGAGAAGATTTCAAAGGCTAAAAAGAGGGGCATATATGGAAATAGGGCTGAGAAGAGGCAAAAGAAATAAGTAAAAACTTGGAGAATACTTGTACAATCCAAAGAGTTAATGGCTACAAATAAATGCTTTGTATTCAAACGAAAGGACACATGTGGCAAAGGACTATCTCAACTTTAGGCTTAGTCAAGTCCAATAGAGCTTGGTGTACTATGATTAGTGTTCTAAACACTATATATATTGTTATGCAGTTGTGAATGGATGCTTATCATGGCACTGAGTATCATGATTTTTGGGAAATTGGGATCTAGATTACACTTGTGGACATGTTTATGGCAGCAATAGTTCACATGTTGCTTTAGGTCTTTGTGTCAGAAGTCAGTGTATTTGTTTGATATGCAAAGTGCAGGGCACTAAATGCATGCTTATTTACCTTGAATGGAATGATTTTATGCTTAAGATGTGTCACTAGTGTGGATCTCTTGGGAAGGTCACAATCATAAGTCTTTTAAAGCAACATGATCCCTAGGGATGGCTATGTGCATAATCTTATGAAGTAGTCATGTATATAGGCATACGTCTTGTAAAGCTATCATTATGGGTGACTACGGTATCTACTAGAGCATAGTGTTTGTGAAAGCATTAGAATGTGGCATGTGTAAGAAGTGGATTTAGCAATGGAAGCATAAACATATGCTGAAATAAATAGCTAAACATAAGATAGAAAAGAAAGAAAGAGAAAACACAAAAGAAACACTACACAGAAATAAACTCAAAATTATGCTCAGGAATGGTATCCATATTCCAAACACGAGATAGTCACATACATCAATGAGTTACTAGATGCATGGGCATTTGCATCGGCTATCTCTCTCCAACAGAATCTTTGGGTGATGAATGACTGAGACTGAGGAGGGAGCCTAAATAAATAGGCAGAAAAGAATGCAAATAATGCTTCAAGTTTGCTAGTAATAAATTCATAGATAATCACTATAGTGACCACTAAAAAATACCTAATAAATTTAGTAATGCTTGAACCCACACATGAGCTGAGTAGACTACTAACAACGTCTAAATTCATGCATGGTTTTCTATTTGGTTCTTGAAGAACAAACAAGAGATGCGTGTCATTGTGATGTGATACTTTTGTCATATGAGATATTTTTGCTTGTGGACCATTGCTATGCCTTTTGGAATGCAATTTAGGATATTGCTTCCATTTGCATAGTTGGTAAATGCAATTTTGCACAAACTATGGCTTTGGGATGGCCCCAAGATAAAGCAATGGGCATTATGACATGAACTGTCATTGTGTAGTTGGTTATAGTTTGTCAAAGCCTTTGTGTTCATGACCTTGCAAGCTTCAATCATGGCATTGTGCTAAGGGCTTTTGCATATGTTGATTGGTTGCTTTTGTACAGTCGATCTACTAATTGTAGGTGTAAGCTTTGAAAATGATCATAATTGATATGGGAGTGGATGAATCTCTCATTATGGTAGCTTGATATGCTTGCACCTCTAGTAGGAAAAGCATATGCCGTGTTCATTTTGACAGTTGAATGGGATAGATTCTTTAAAATGTGTGGTTGTCTTTGGTGTCAAAAGAAGCTGGGGTTATAGTTGCAAAGCATCAATGTAATGATGCTATTGAGAAATTAGTTAAGACTTTCTTTGGCCAACTTTGAGACAAGAGATAGATACTTTTGTAAATATTTTGCATTGCCTATATGAAGCTATTGGATTTGTTCCACCCTTTTGTCTTATTAGATAGTGAGCTTTGAGACTTAATATGATAGTGTGACATATACATGTGTTTCTACAGCTCTACTTGATTATTTATTTATTAGTGCAATGAGTGAGTACCACTTTGATAGCGATGGATATGTATAGCTGTGATTGGTTTTTTCTAGTGCAGTGACTATGATATTGCACAATTGTACATTGCCAGTATATGGAGTAACATCAATGTGATTGGTTACTTAAAAACATGTATGGAATATCCTACATTGAGATATATGTATACTCTGTATGCTTGAAGACACACTAGTTTAAGTGTTTAATTGAGATAACTTCAAATCTCGTTAGTCAAGGTTGGTGACATGCAAGGAATCATTGGCAAAAAGAGTGTTGGTCTATGACAACTATGTTGATCCCACAATTGTAACTAATGGTCCCATGGTCTCATAGGTCATGGTCTTTTGCCTCATAAGTCATAGATCATAGGTCATGGTCTCATAGGCCATGGTCTTATGCACACAATTGTAACTTAACTCATGGTCTTATATGCCATTTTGGCCTTTTGTAAACATTTATATATATATATATATATATATATATCTCTCTCTCTCTCTCTCTCTCTCTCTCTCTCTCTCTCTCTCTCTCTCTCTCTCTCTCTCTCTCTCTCTCTCTCTCTCTCTCTCTCTCTCTCTCTCTCTCTCTCTCTCTCTCTCTCTCTCTCTCTCTCTCTCTCTCTCTCTCATGTAAGAGAGAGTAACCATGCATTGTCCCATCAATGTTGTACAAGCTTACCATAACAGTAATCACTCTCCTCTAGCTCAAGCTCAGGAGTCACAAATTCTATCGGGATCTAATTGATCTCTACATTGCAAGAATATAGATTAGAACAAGGTGGTACTATTTCAAAACATTTAAAAAATTCATCAGTACATATGACCAATGTATGTGGACTCACGGCATGCACAACTCCACTAAATGTCACATGCACTAACAAAAGATCCATCTGCCTCTGAGGGATATTATCTACCCATTTGCATCAATGTAACATGTGACTCCATATGAGCCAATGAGGAGCCAACGCAAGTACTGAATGTTGTTTAGAGCTCATCAAGGCCCCTAGTGAGGGTGTGGCAGATGTGTGGGGAGTTGACAAAGAGGATGTCAATGTCGTAAATACAGATTCATTGAGGTCCATCATTGTCATTGGGGAGGCTCATTGTATGCACAAATAAATGAAAAGATAATCAAGAAAAAAAATTAAAAATATTATATATTCATAGTGATAGATAAAGCCCAACCATCTAGTAGGGTCCTGCTATGTGACATCACCTAGAGGAGGATCCTACTCTATGACATTGTGTGGATCTTGAATAGGAGTCTTGTTACATTCACAAGTTATGATTTAGAAAGTGGTATACTTTTATACACATACATACAAATAATATATTATTTACATAAATTGAGATTGACACCTTATGCTCATCATCTTGCATGATCATGTGAAGAGCCCTCATCTAGGCATACAGGCATGAACGTGTCTTGTAGTCTATAGATAGTTGCCTCTAACTCCTCATCATGGATCTACTCATACTCCAAAATATCCTCCTGTATCTACTCCCTTGGGGTGCTAGTAGCTCACAATAGGTCCTTAAGGGCCAATAGTAACCCTGTTTAGGGGCATAAAAATGATCTATTTGAAGAGAGAAAAATGTGAGTTTTTAGTCATACATCCATATGAGGCCATAAGCCTCTTGCCTTTACTTGATATAAGAGAGGTTGGGCATCACATACTACCTATCAAAATTATAACATTTAATCAAATACAAAGTTCATCATATCACCAAGAATTGGACAACATAAGCCATCAATACAACTTGCAATTAGTTGAAATAAAACATTCACAAGCGAGCTCCAAAAACCCACCAAAAACACCATCCAATGATTGGAAAAACCTTGTACACTAAAAGCTCACAGCACATTCACTACGTCCCAATAAGAACTTCAAATACTAAAAAGAGAGGTTGCCCAAATAGGTCACATACGAGACAACCAACACCAGTCACAACATCACTTCCATGAGCCGAATGCCAATGGGACCTGGAATACCACAAGAATCATAACTTAGTAGATAACTGCTTAGTTACAAGTTGCATGGTAACACAAAGAAGATTTGTTATATGATCAACATAGAAGCCCTAATGGGACCCACTATAACATCCTTGAAAAAATACATATTACAAGAGGCAACACATCCTCAAATCACCATAACAAGCTAGCTGAATCCATTTGTTGCTTTAGAGGTTGCAAGAACAACCTCCCACACTATTTGTAGACATTGTCAGTTCATGTGTGAGTCTGTGCATGCCAGAGTGAGTTGGACATATTATGGATACTTCAAGTAATTTTCATTGCCTTGATTTTTGCCATTTATGGCATTTTTAGCTAGCCAACTAGCATTTTATACTAGCTGAATTGATCATATTTTGGGCATAATTTTGTCCTATTTACTTCTTCACCTTGAAGATAACCAAGAGCAACAAGAAGGATACGTAACTCTAGGTTTTAGGGGAGCTTTAAGTGCAAAATATCAACATGAAATGTGTTGTTCTCAGTAGGTATTTAGGACAGGATTTCAACAAAAATGCTTCATGAGGTTTCCTTCTTGCTTGTTCAAAGCTTCAAGTGAAGCTTATATTTCATTCATATTAAGCCTCATTCTTCACTTACAAGCCCTTTCTCATCTTCCATCATAAGAAGCAAGAACACAACCATTCTTCATGGATTTAATTTTATCTAGATCAGTCTTTCAAGTTGCAAGACATGCACAAACAAAAGGAGATTCCAAGTTTGGACTCCATGAAATCAACCATAAGATGAATCGTAAGAACCTATTATGGCTTTGGATTGGTGAACTCTCTACTAAGGATGATTCTTAGCATCAAATAGTGAAGATTTCAAAGAGACAGAGAACATCAATGAAAGCTTAAGTAGCTTCCAACATCCTTCAAGATTCCACTCCATTTGTATTGGAGATTATGAGTCTTTTGCTAGCTTTGAAAATCCACTTCAATTCTGTTGTTGACATCCATGTTTGCTAACCTGTTAGACATGGATTATATGTTTGATATATATACACATTATAGTTTAAAACTAGAAGACTAGTCAATACGAAAGTTAATCACCACTATTATACATCTGATATAATATGTTATACATTATTTATTCCATGCATCTATGTGGTGCATGAGCTCACTTTCCACTAAGTGTTGATTGTTGGAGCCTATGAGGATCTCCATGTGAAGACATGTAGCTCTCTCTTTCACTCAATCTTCCCTCTCTCTTTTTCTCTATTAATCTCTCTCTTTTTCTTTCTAATTCTCTATGTCTCCTTCTTTCTCTCTTCCATCTCTCTCTCTCTCTCTCTCTCTCTCTCTCTCTCTCTCTCTCTCTCTCTCTCTCTCTCTTTGTGGTCCACTAGGGCTTCTGTATGGTACCACATGAGTGTAAGGGAGGGGGGTTATTTAAGGGAAGGAAGGTACATTTTATAAGGTAAGGTCCCATAAATAGGGGGTAGATAAGGGGTATTTTCATATATTTATTGCACGCAGGTGACGTCTCCTTATTACTACTAGTGAATCCTCTCTCTCTCTCTCTCTCTCTCTCTCTCTCTCTCTCTCTCTCTCTCTCTCTCTCTCTCTCTCTCTCTCTCTGTGTGTGTGTGTGTGTGTGTGTGTGTGTGTGTGTGTGTGTGTGTGTGTGTGTGTGTGTGTGTGTGTGTGTGTGTGCGTGTGTGTGTTCTCTCTCAATGTCTCTCTTTCTCTTTCTCTAGCTCCCTCTCTCTCTTTCTTTCTTCTCTCTATCTCCATCTCTTCATGTTTTAATCTTAATTTCTCTCTTTGACTCCCTTTCTTGCTTAATTTCTCTTTGTCTATCTTCCTCACTCCAGTTCCATCTTTCTCTCTTCCATCTCACTTCCACTATGTGTGTGCGTGTGTGTGTGCGCACGTGCACTTCTCTTTGTCTCTCTCTCCATTGTGAAGAACAATAAGAAATAGATATAGGACTTTGCCTCATTTTCCTCTCTCTCTCTCTCTCTCTCTCTCTCTCTCTCTCTCTCTCTCTCTCTCTCTCTCTCTCTCTCTCTCTCTCTCTCTCTCTCTCTCTCTCTCTCTCTCTCTCTCTCTCTCTCTCTCTCTCTCTCTCTCTCTCTCTCTCTCTCTCTCTTTGGTTTGGGATTATTCGTACCACATTAGGAGCCCAGGCGCGTCCGGGTCCAATGGGGGTGAGTAGATGCCCTAGCGTCGCACCCTCTTTGTGTAGGGGGGAGTAGGGTTAATGTAACTCCTTTCTTGCCCTGCTAGCTAGCGCTAGCGGAGGCCTCTCATTGGTCCTCGCGAATGTAGATGCTGTAATTCTGACATCTACCCCTGCTAGTGCTCTGAGTGCATCTCCACCTTCTAGCCCTCCGACTGCCATTGCGCCGTTTGTGAACCCTTGTAGTCATGTGCACAAAACCTGCCCGGTACTTTCACAACTTTTAATCATTCCCTATATGGCAAATTTTATGAAATGTAAGAAATTGGATGATATTTCTTATATATGCATTCATGTATTCCCTACTGTACATAATTAGGGAATTAAATTCCCCACATATACTAGTAGGGAATTACACATCAAAACAAAGAATTTGTTACATTCTTTCAAAATTTCCGATACAAAAGAATAAGATCATGTGCTTCCCACTTCTAATAGTAGGGAATTATAGATCACTTTAGTGAATTCTTATGTTCTTTGAAAATTACCTATATATAAGAGTGTAAGAATATCCTTCCCCACTTTTGACAATAGGAAATTATATGTACATATAGAGAATTGCCTACATTCTCTCAAAACTCTTTGTGCAGGAGAATATAAGAAATTGAAGTATTGGTCTAGGTATTTAAAATCTAGGACTTTAACAAAAGTATAATTTTTTAAAGTTGGAATTGGAGTTATGGAGATGAACCTTAGATTGTCTAAGAGCTATCTACCCCAAGTACATGCATATACATGTGTGTACATCCATCCATATACCATCACACAAGCCCTCTCCACTCCTAGTTAAATAGTCATATCTAGATGCAGTTACGAACTTGTTTTTCCTTGGATTAAATCTTAGAAACTAACTAGAAATGGCCCATATTGTACAAATGTAGCCTCAACCTAGTTAGTTACTCAATCCTATGCCAAACATGGCTTTATTTTGTTTATTTCATGCCCATCTAAAGCAACAATGCTTGTTGCTTTTGCACTAATAGTTTACTCTGATAATTTGAGAATTTCTCCTCCTTGCTCCTTTAAAAGTTTATTTCAATCATGCAATAAGCCATGTGAAGGTAACTTATGACTAACTAATAACTAATTGTTAGCCAACATTTGAGTTGCTCAATACATATAAACACTAGTAGAGGCATGATAGTTTGATTAGCAAGAGGGGACAATTCGGTGTCTCTGATATGGAAAACATTGAATTATCTATGGACTTTTAACAAGGATTAGTTGTACATTAGCAATAAATTGAATTACCCATGAGCTTTTAACAAGGGTCACTACTATTAAAAGCATTAAGGAAGTTGAGAGTATCTTGTCTACCACTACTTAGTTGCCTCAAAAACTTAGAGGCAAGGCATAAAATGTGTTTAGTCTATTTCCCCTCTTTCGTACTATCCAATCCATATGCCCAACCCTAGAGGGCACTCTAGATACGAGAAAACTTCCCTCACCTAGATTATCTTACAACTGAATTGAGGAGTCCAATCATAGGTATCTTCCAAACCTAGATAGAGAATATATGTGTTAAGCTTACTAACTTTTATGCCTCAGACCTGCTCATAAATGTTAGCCCCAAATTAGCCCTATTAGCTAAAATTAGATTTGACTTATCATTGAGAAAATGTTGGGTGTACATTTGGGAGTTATTAGTAGAGCGAGATCATGGATTAGTCCCCTCTATACTTTGATATCCACCATCTTAGCTAGTGGACCACGAACTTTGATGAAGAGCATAGGTGCAAGTAAACATCCTTGTTGGAGGAATCTCCTTAAACTAAAAAGGGTGGGATAGGTATCTATTGACCCCCACTTTTGTGGCTGTATTGTTGAAGAGAACATTCACCATACGGCATGGTTGTCTCCCCATTCCTAGTCTAGCCACGATTGAAGTGAAAAAACCCCACCAAACCCTATTATAGACCTTGTTTAAATCCATGTTGATGATCCCCAAGTTTCCCCCAATTTCTGTTGCATATTCAATGGCAACCATTAAATTGAGGATTTTTTCATGCATTAATTCCCTTCCATAGAGGAATTCATACTGTGAATTATGTAGCACCTATGATAGTATGAGCTTCACTCTTCAAGATATCACCTTTGCAATGATTTTGCATCTGTCTTTTTTCATTTTTCTCAACACTACATAGTGAAGTTCCTCCTTTGAAAAGATTTTAGCTTGTAGTAGGGACACCTGAATAAAGAAATTCAATTGCACTAGTTCCAAGAATTGATAAACTAGAAGTTACTATTCTTGCTCATCAATAGCTGGCTGACCATGTATGTTGGATAGGTGGCCTAGATACTTTGCAAAGATTTTGAGTCCCAGTTATGGTACAACTTGCCACCCTCCTTGATTGCTATAGGTCTTGTCTCATCTTGCAACTTGCTAAAACTAGTCCTTGTGCTTGTTATAAAAAGCAAAGGCCATCCACAGTCATGTGGGAAACATCCAACAAATCATACATCCTCTTCAAGTGATGAAATTTTTCCTTATCATATGCAATCATGGTACAATTTGTATACAATCAGTCAGCCTCACTTGGCAACTTATTCTAGTCCCTTGCCAAGATGGTACACTCTTGTGAAACTTGTCCTTTCAAAGTTTCCCAAAGCCCTAATCTATTCATGGATGCAAGAGGGCCATATATTGACCACATGCCAACTACTTAGGGGTGCATGCGTGCATACAAGGTACACATACACACAAAGAGAGACTATTTTGAAAAATATATAAGTAACATTTTTCAATTGCATTCCATATTTGAAAATTCAATAAAGAAAGGCATGCATAAATGGGGATTGTCACTTCTCGCCTTGTTAAGATAATTTGCACATATGCTAGGAAGGCATCGGGTCTCTAGCTATGGGAGTGAATAAGAGTAGTAATGGATGGATAGATATATATGATGTTAGAGAGATTCTGAAGCACCTCTAATGACCCATAGAGGGCAAACTAGGCTTGATCACCTCTACTTCAATGATAGGGTGTGTTGGGTATTCGTAATTGTTCTAAATCAAGATTGAAGGTTTCTCTTATTCATTTTGTGACTGTTTTGATAGTTATATAATTAGTAATAGAACATTCAAGTGCTTCAACTATTGACATTAATGAGAATTGCCTTTGTTTTGTGGGCATAGTGGCATTTATAATCATGGACGAGGATTCTGAGAAGAGCGAGAGAGAGCACAATCAAATGGTATAAGATGTAGTGCAAGCACCGAGCACAATTATAGGATGTGTTGTAGGTATAGAGAAGGGTCCACATGTTTTGTATGTTTTAAGAGAATTAAAGTCCTAGCATTAGGGTAGAAAGCCATTGGTCCAACCGCATGGTTAGAAGACATTTGAGGACTGCTACACTCTCTAGATGATATGGGAAGAGTTTACTGCACGGGGAGCCACTAGCGTTTTGGGAGCATTCTATTTGGAAATGGACTAGAGGGTTTCTTATATTAGAATGTTGCATAGTCAGTGTTGGGGTGAATGTCGATCCAGTATGCACATTATAAGGTTCTTAATAATATAATCAATTTGGTCCAGTAGGACAATCAAGAACGGAGAACATGATCTTTGGGGGAAAGAGAGTTGAGGTGAATGTAGTACAGCACCCCCCCTTCGACCGAGACGAAACGAGGTGTTAGCCTTGTTGTTGCTTGAGATGCCATCAGATTAACATAAGCATTAGCAACCAATAAGACATACACACAGAATGCCAGATCTGCAAGCATTGCCAGGCCATAAACGAACATCCTCATGGATGGCGAACGAGACGCACTGGTCAGGATATGGTGCGGTGGCATAGCAAAGGAGACCATGTAGGAATGATAAAGCCGGCTTCTCACATGAGACATACACCATCATGGGAAGCCGGATGTCGACGCCGAAGGTGCCGAGGATGCCGTCGTCGGCGCTACCATAGAGGGCCTCACCGGATGGCGGAGTGAGCATCACCTGCATAGGAGCGCTCAGAATTAGACACAGATGCAAGCAAGACTTAGAGAGATTACTTCCACCATGGAGCTTCACCCATTAATTGTCTGGTTAATTTGCTCTCATCTTGTGTCAAATTTACAAAGATAAATTGTGCATCAGCTTTTACTTTTACTGCAACACGGCCTGTAAGAGTGGAGGGGTGGGGATTATCGACAGTGTCTTCTTTATCCTCATAGACCTATAGTGTGGTAAGCATCGAAGGAAAGGCTTGACTTGAAACAATAGCAACATCAAGCACCATGGCATGGCTTTCATCAGAGGCGCTTTCTTAGAACAAACATGTTCAATTGCGATCTTAGAAGTGTTGCAGGCTTGAAGCTATTTTGGAAGGGGGGACTTCTTCTTTGTGGCATCATCAGGTACAAGAAGGATAGTAGCATAAGAAGTCAAGCCTAATGAGGAGGGATGCTCATTGAGTGACCGTGAAGTGTATTGAGCACAAGGGTGTTACGTGTTGTGTTTTTTGAATTCTCAGAGGACTAATTTTTAGCAACCAGGGCAATCCACCTATTGCTGGAGCAAGGGTAGGAGAAAGAGTTGAATCGGGTATTTTCCTTTGGGGACCTATAGGGGTTCGTTATTTTTGGAAGAGAGCCCTCTCTTTCTTTTGTGGGGGAGTTCTAAGAGGCTGAGGGAGGCATGTTCTTTTGAAAGAAAAAAAAGTAGCAAGGCTGAATGGATCAACAATGGGATCCACTTTAGTAAGGCACCAATTTGTTCATTATGTAGGCTACTGAGCACCCAAATTAGTCAAAGTTGACAAGGCTAATCTAATCATAATCTAGTAAGGCCTCTAAGTCCATCTTGTTTGGGATATTGAAGGTGCAAATGTACTGCTAATGCAACTTGTAGCTAGTCCACAAACAAAGAGAGACCCTTGATTCCTTTGTAGAGAGCAACAACTTTCAGTTTGATACTCTATCTTGGAAGTCAAGAAGATGAACTAGTCTATTCTCTATAGTGATCATGGGTGTCATGAAGGCAATTGAGAAGAAATGATAATTATGAGTCATCATAACTAGATTGGTAATGGATATGCCCCTGTTCTCGACTATCACACTTCACACGTTGCCAAGAAGTTTACTCAAATTTTGACAAAGATGGACAGACAATCTAGCAAAAGTGGGAGAATGATCAAAGGGGGAGAGATCTCAATATGCAGGTCAGGGTAAGAAGGTTAGCAAGTAAGGGAGGATGAGATGCGATCATATCAATGGCAGTTGTTTTTCTTCTTTGACAGGATTAGGATCATATATAGTTGAGCTCTTTGGTATAAGAGAGCTGGACTTTTTTTTTTAAGCTAGCGAGAGAGAGAGAGAGAGAGAGAGAGAGAGAGAGAGAGAGAGAGAGAGAGAGAGAGAGAGAGAGAGAGAGATTTTACTGGAAGACTAAGTGCTTGGCAGCAAGCTTCGATCTGTCTATTTTGGCTAGGAACAAAGTCGGATTAACCTTCATCTGAGCAGATCAAGAAGGAGGTGTTTCTTCGATTTGACTCAGGAAGGAGGTATTGCCCTAGACACATACTTGCTCTTCCCTTGATAGCTTTGGTTTTACTGATGGTTGGTTCCCATTATCTTCTTGTGTCTATAGCTAGCTTCTAAGCATCTGATAAACTATTGGATTAGAAGTGATGTTTAAGCACATGTACTAATTGTTGATCAACTTTGGTTTCTAGCTTGCAAGATGTCTATGGGATGCTACCTTAAGATGATGAAATATGAAATGCCAAAGGATCATGACACAAAGGAAGTAACCACAAATGCTCAGGTGAGAGTTTTAAGAATTGTTATTGTCCTTTTCTTCAACATGGTTTTTTTAGTAGTTGATCAAATTGAAGAGATGCAAAATTGAGTTGATTCTTGCAAAGAAAAGTTTTGTAGTCAAATGTCTACAGGCATCAAAAGTGGTGGTTTTGTTGGTCTACTTCAAAGAGGTAAAGAAAGAGCTCATTGGCTCCATTTATGAAGGCAAACCACAACAAGTACCTGAAGGAAGAGAGAAGACATTCAACTTGCAATTGCAAATGAAGACAGCTTGTAACCCGGTTGGGATTGCCATGTAATTTCCTACTTAGGGGTGGTCTACTAAATTTTCTTAGTGAGTATGTTTGCTCCAATGATGCATTGAATTGTGTTTGAAAATTTAGATCATATATTTCCTCTCTCAATATACTAGGTGGTAAACTTCATATAGTTTATGAAGTGGTTTGAGAAACTTTTGTGTTGTGTAGAGTATGGTTTGTTAGCTACATGTTGGTAGGGTCTTTCCCCACTTTTTTGAAGCTTGTGGTAGCATATGAGCAATCGAGAAGGGCATATACATACATGGCCATACTAAAGTCTTATGCTAAGAAAATAGAACTTCACAGGGGTAGCAAATTTCTTGTTGACATTATCATATTGGTTTTGCTAGGAAAGAAACATTTATATAAGAAACAACTTAAGAATATGTGTGCTAAATATGATTCACTTGCAAAGACAAAAGAGGTTTGGAGTATGGCATCATGAAATGCTTGAATTGTAGGATATATACAATATTGGTGTAGACATCAGGCCTTGACATATTATGAATAGATGCAACTTGAGGGTCTCTTCACCTTTGCTTGTGCCTTGAAAGCCTACTGGTGCTAGGAAAAGGATATTATTGATGGCATTGCATTGGTTGATAGGTATGTGAAATGTGCGTTACTTGTAGTAGCACAATAAGTTTTTGACCAACTTATAGTCCAAGAGGTGGTTTTGTGGAGCTCCCTAATAGCAAGATATGCACCACATGGGCATGATAAGAAAGTACTAAACTGTTATGAAAGAATGTGATACAAGGGCATCTTTCCAAATACTGATAGCCTATGGTTGTATCAAAGTTGTAGTTGAGGGACAAGAAATACATTTTGAGATTGCTAAAAAATGGTTTCTAAAAGAATGTATTCTAGCTAGCAATGCATTGTTAGACAGTATGCAAAAAGTAGGTTGCTTGCAAAAGTGTAAGAGGTGTTTGAGAAGCATAGTTTGGATTCTAGTCTCATGGAATGTACCAAATATAGAAGATGTACACAATGGGTATGGTGAGCTAGCATTGAAACTTTTTAAATAGATAAAACTGAAAGTGTTTTATGCTGACTCTGTCACTTTTGGTTGCATCTTGAAGACATATGGGTGCATAGAAGCAGCGTACAAGGGCCAAGAAATACACATGATATAGTAGTTGGCATTGTATTGGTAGATTGTGTCCTAACTTGGCTTACTTGCGAAAGCATAGATGCTTGATAAGCCACTAGTTTCAAATCTAGTTTTGTGGAATGTGCTGATACTAGGATCTATATATGATGGTTATGGAGAGAAACTGGGATATTTTGAATAAATATATTGAAATTTTGTGGGAGCTTAGAAGCTACACTTAACGAATAAAGAAATAAGAAGTGTTTGATAGGCTTTCTACACATAACCTAGTCATGTTGAACATACTTATCTCAGTGTATGTCCAACATGGTCAAGGTGAGAGCTTTGACTTCTTTTGACCAAATGCAAGATGAGGGCCTTTCCCTAGATATGGTTGTCTTTGCTTATGTCTTGAAAGCCTATGGTAGCATTAGAGCTACAAACGAGTGACAACTAATAGACATTGCAATTCAGAAAGTAGAGATGCTACAAAGTTGTCAGCCATGTAGTTGTATATGTATGTGAAAGGTTTCCTTCTTGATTCTTGAAGATGCACAAGAATTTTATGATAAGCTTTTGAGTTGGATGTGGTCATATATTTTTAAATGTAGGGTTTTCATATATTGTTAAATAATGTGCTTGTAGTCGTAGAGGGTACTTGTAATCATATTGGAACTATGATATACCATCACTTTCACTATTTCATTGGTTGATACCATATGGATACAAAAAATCAAACTCATGCTTATTCCAAGTTAGAGAAAATTAGAATCATATATGAAATTTCCTATATAGGAAAACTATCATATATAGGGAATTTTCTCTCTGTAGGGTTTTCCCACATAGGAAAATTTTTTCATACATAGGAAGTAAAAAAGGAGAATTCCCTATCAATTCCCTAGATAGGGAATTTCCTATGTGATTCCCTAGTTTCTCTAACTAGGAAATGTTCCATTTTTCCTATTATTTACTTTCCCTACTTATGTGTATTTTATCTAGGGAATTGATAGGGAATTTCCTTTTTTTCCCTATGTAGGAAATGATGAAAAATCCCTTGTGCTTTGTATATGCATGACAATTCGATAGGTTCATAAGTTAATCTATGTAAACAAGAAAGATCACTAGCGCATTCGACTTCATGGAAGAATTGGTTTTATTATACATTGTGTTGTGTATATGGTGTGGCGTGTATGCAGGGCAAGTCTAGGATTGTGAGCAATGTATACCTAGAGCAAGACTCAGTGCCAGGCACATAGGGCACCCAAGCTCGAGAGGCAACCAACATGTGTTCCCTACATACAACATCACCATCACGACTGATTGCTAGTACAAGGCAGGCTTCGACATCGTCTTGGACTGACTTGGATTTCTATCCTTCTGGTTGTCAAATCTCACTCGTGCTACCCCATCTCTTTCCAATATAGGACTAGCCACTATCCAAGCCCCTTGCATGTTTCATCCATCAACTTCTAGCCTTCTATTTGCAGTTAAACTAATAGCAAGTGAGTGTAAGAAATTGATATGATCCCTTTTGGCTCTTATGAGATGAGCATCTGGTTTTTGGCTATTCCTATGAAAATGTAGCCTCTCAATGACTCTGATTTAAAGGAACACAAGATTTCAATAATCAAAAACATACAATTTTAGAATGTTAGTCTTGCCACCTTTGCACCTTACACCGCTCTTTGTTACTAATGGTTTTGCTACAAAGCTCTTAATGGACTTTGTTTCTAATTAAATTGAGGAGTTGGATAAGTGTTAGCTGTTATCTAAGCATATGCTATCATATCCATATGAGGAAATTTTCTGTGAAGGTTGATTCATGAGATTCTCAAGTAGTTACTTTTTTCAAACCGCAATGAAAGACCTAAAAGCTTAATACAATGAGTCTTTAGTTCTCTTGAGATAACTTCATCCAAGTGAATGACAAGTAACAAAAATAATAGTAGGTCATGGGATGTAAGGTATGCATAAAGAAGTATCATGTTAAATATAAACAAGATGTGACATGAAACCTAAGGGTTGAGACTTTGTAGGTGTTGCAAGTCTCAGATGATACGAGTAGGGCTAAGGGCAAGCTCCTTGCCAATATGGTTTGGTATGTGTCTTGACTCCAAACTCCAGAGAGTTGCATGAATATTTGGTTGCATCAAGTGGATGTGTGACAAATAGCATGGGCCATTGATAAATCCTTTCAATTGTGTCGGTCATTGATATAATTGTCTTATTCATCTAAAGTGGGTCGGCCAACCATAAGCTAGAAGCTTTGGGCTGAAGGTTGTTCAAATAATAATAGCACAAACTAGGTGACCTACCTTTTCTTACAAAATTAAGGATATTTGGGAGCACAATAAATCACTTCTACACGTTTCTTAGTGACATGAAGGAATAGCAGTATTTGTAACTGCATGTTTTTTTTTTTATACAAACATGAATGACTACCCTCTCATCCTCTCTCATATACAGAACAATCGTATAATGTATTGTCTCATCATCTCTCAAACACACACACATGCATGTGCACACGCATGCATGCATACACATGCATGCATGCATGTACACACACACACACACACTCTCTCTCTCTCTCTCTCTCTCTCTCTCTCTCTCTCTCTCTCCCCCCCCACCACAATGATATGTAGTCATACTTGTAAGTTGATACATTTCATAAACTAACAGAAATTAGTTACAAATGCATCTACAGGTGTGCATATTCACATGTCAAATTATTTGCACTTAAAACAATGTTTACTTGGCTTGTAGTAAGCACATAAATAAGCATACTCATATTCTTTGAAATTTAGTTGCACATACAGTACTAGGGATTAGGCTTGTAGATAGATATACAAATTTCATGAACTTAAGAAAAAACCAAACTTACATGTGTGTCCCAGGACAAGCTTACAAGTGCATCAAGTGGCTTGCATCTAAAATCAAGTATATTTTTGTGAACAAATGTGATCTTTTTTTGCATTTTTAAACATGATTTATCTACGATTTTCACATGATATTAAGTACAAATGTAAATGTGCTTTAATTGTAACTTTCACATGCTAGTAAATGCCAATATAAACAATCAAATAGATGCAATGTTTGTAACAAAATAAAATCAAGGCAACCATTAGCTCCCTAGTTCCTTTTTGTCCCTTTTAGTATACATATTGAGTATTTTTTAATATAAGTTAACTCCACTTATTAAAAAAACTAAAAGCAATAATATAGCTTGACACAAAAAAGTGTACAATACAATCGTAAGAGAACAACAAGAATGTCCAAATAGTAGTCCTTATTGCATTATTAAATATATATGGGGTATATAGAATGATTTCAAATCCAAATTTTAGCTTGAATCATAAGAAATGAGAACTCAAGGCTACTAAATAATGTCATTTTTTGTATTAAAAATAGCCATTCGTATACATAAAAGTTTGAATGTCTGATTTTGGATGGCATTACAAAGTAGAATGACTATGGTCTAAGATTATTTATCTTATCCATTTACAAACCCCTCTCATATCCACTCTCATAGGTTTCACAACCCACATCTTTGACTCAATTGCCTTGTGTCTATACAAATAATAGAAATATTATCATTTAAAAATGTTTGCAATGCCAAACTCAAATATCTTATATATCATTGTGGAGAAAAATATAAAGAATACTTCATATAATAAGTGATACAAAAAATTATAAACATGTCTAATTGTATGAATGTTCTTATGGTGTGATGATGTTGCTACTCTCTAATCATTCCCTCTCTAAAGGTGTGTCCCATCTATCTTGCTTATTATTTCAATTATGAAACATTGTCTCTAGCATAGTCAAAAGCATATATCCAAGTGTAACTTAACAGTATATATATGTATTAGCATATGTCAATAATATTAGAAACACAAAACCTTACTAAATCAAAGCAAGTATACTTACAAACTTGGTCTCCCATTGTTGCATGGAAGTTCCCCTATCATAAAGATAGCCTTAATAGACTCAACAGCTTCCTCATTGACTAACAACTAAAGGTGGTCACCTACCACATGTAATAACTTTCATCACACTAATTGTGGATCTCACCTATGACTCTCCTATACTTGTATATATACCACTTAGTAATAGATCCTTGTGTAGTGGTAGAGTAGCAATAGAAGTTGTATCACTATCATTCTCATTCTCTTGAATTCTATTTTCTTACATATATATTTGTTAACTAGTTTATTTTATATTGATAAAAATTTTACACTTTTTCACAAAAATCTCTTACATGTAGTATAAATGGATCCTCTTTACATATGATGCTAGTCACAACAATTTTTCCAAGCTTGTCTTGTGTTCGTGAAAACTAGTTAGTGTCATAGTTGCATGTAATGCCAAGGAGAGCCATATCTACCTCTTACATGCAAAATCATAACAATGAATTTGGTTAATGTGAAAATAATCATTTAAAGTGATGACTTGAGGTTGTTGAACCATGGAGGAAACACAACATAACATAGCTACAAAGGGAATCAACTTCTTCTGCAAATTATAGTGGGCCAAACAATCCCTTTTGATTTCAATAGCATATGATCTAGCTAGTGCACATAGTTGAAGTTCATGATCTACAAAATGTATGCCTTCGTGATCTATTATCTCAACGCCAACAATGTAAATATTGTTGCATGCATAACAAACAATGATGCACTTGCCTAAAAACCCAAGTGAGGACCGAGAATTTTCTCCATTTAAGTAGTGCCACCATTGTTTTAAGCAGCCAAATGCACACTCCACAATGCTTTGAGTGGAGGCAATTATGTAGTTATATTCTCTTTCTTGGTCATTCTTTGCTAACCTATAAGGTATTGTGAGCGAATCTATAGATCAAACTCTCCATCTGCTATCATGTACTCCGTGATGGAAAAATGAAGAAATCACTATCAATGAAATGAGGGCCTCAAAGATATTGTCCACTGATGGCATGTAAATAAAAACCTGAGTTATTGAACACATGACTATCATGTGTCACCCCTAGCTAGCCAACATAGACATCCAAGTATCACAATTCCATGTTGACAATGCACAATAGAGACATGGACTAATTCTTGTTCTTGTCAAATAGCTTGAAGCATTAACATGTCTAGGAATGTCCATGTTTACATGTGTGGTATCTAGCACATCACAATAGTTGGGCAAACCCTAAATAATCATAATCCATCTTTTACCCTTGCAATGTTGTTCACATCCCTCGACAATGTGTATGAGCCTCGATATGGTTATTATGTGCTTCAATGCTTACTCACTTACTATGGGTATTAAAGCTTCATTGGAGACATATGCTCTCATATGTATTTGTGATGTGCTTGGTCTTCCTGGATGCTTTGATGTATATGTCTTCAGCTTTGCTTGCTCAGTTTGCATTCCAAATTCACTTTCAGTGGGAGATGCTTGTACTTACTTGGTAGAGCTTGGTTCTTTGAGATAGTGAGACTCTTGGTTCACGTATATGCTCTCTTATATGCTATTAGACATAGTTACCTCTGCTTTGCAGGCTAATTTGATTTCTATGCTTTGGACACCAATACTTACCTTTGTGAGTAGTTTGTCAATTATGTATATGCTTATGGAATGTATGGCTTACTGATACTTTGAGTTTGTAATAGTTTTGGGTACCAATAGTCAATGCTTAGTCCTTACTAGTTGCATTCTTTGTATCCCGATTGGTACTTAGATATCCTTGGCAATGGGAGCTTTCTTTCTTGTGTATGGGTGTTGAGGGTTGAAATGACATTATTTTTTGTTACTTTTTGTTGTTTTTATGGGCTAAATGGATGGTTTTATATGATTATTGAATGATTTGGAAGTGGCTTAGGAGTGTTTTGGATAGGTTGAAATGGTTTTGATAACCTCATGATATTTTTCAATAGAGATATAAGGCTATATGATGTTCTGTTGATGAACTGATAGTGTCTGATTGGTTCTGATAGCTTCTATTTTTCTTCTGTATGGAAGGATGGAGTAACGATCGATGAAGTTTGAGGTTTTTTGGAAGCTCCTTGAATTATTTTTGATGATTTTGATTGGTTTTTGTTGAGATGGATACTTTATGTTGACCTTCTGTAACCCTTTGTTGAGCTTCTAAAGAGCCTTTGTTCTTGTTATATTCTATTTTGTATGCCTCTATATGTGTTATGTTGGATGAAGGTGCAGTATGGGAAAGTTTTCTAGCCTTGGAAAGAGGTGAATGCAAGTTCAAAAGAGCTCAAGGAAGTGGAGGAAGTAGCTATTGAAGACTCAAGAGAAGATTGGAGTAAGTGACAGTAGTGAGTTTTTTGAAGAGTCATTGTAGTGGCTTTGGTGACCTTTCATATCAAATACACCTCTTGGAAGGGGTATTCACGACAAAAGAAGGGTGAGTGGTTATTGAGTATTGTAGTGAGGTTATGATATACTATTGTGAGTGTGTGTGTGTGTGTGAGAGTGAGAGATAGCCAATTTTATGCAAGTCAATGTATCTACATATGAGAGATTGTGAGAGAAAGCTATAAAACCTTTGAAGATAAATCATTATGTGATATGTTTCCATTCAAAGTGGTGTATTATCTTGTGTTTTTGTGGTCTATCAAAGAATTCTATGAAGAATATGAAGAGCATGATGGATTTTGCTAAAGTTAAAGCCATGGGAGAATTGTTTCTATGATGTTGTGTGAAGATTTCTTGTTCATGATGTTGTTTTCTTTGTTGAGATCATATCAAATATGAAAAATATAGTTGTTGATAGTAAAAGATAGATTTTCATGCAATAGAAACCCTATTTTCTTGGTGTCTCTTTTGGGGCTCCATGTTTTTGGTGCACAGTCAAGGAAACTACCATCAACAAGCATCAAAAGAGGCTAAAAAAGAAGGAAATGGCATTACCAAGAAGAGAAGAATTCAATGGATGCTTGTAAAGTTCCATCTACTATTGAAGAATTGAAGACTCTCATTGCCAAAGCCACTTTCTACAATAATTTCATTCCACAATGGTGGAAACATATCACCATCTTGATGCATGCTCTATGTGATAGACTATTTCCTCTCCTTGTTGAAGCAATAGAAACGTGCATCTTGGTGGCAAACTGCTTGGGAATGAACTGAAGTGCAAAAACAAAGAGAATGATCATCCATGGGAGATTTGGCATTCATTGAGAAGTTTCCAAATATCTCAAGTCGGAGATCGTGAAGAAGCTTCAAGAGTCGTGGTCAGTGGAAGTTCATGAAAACAAGAAAGAAAAGAGTTAGAATTTGTTCGTAGATGCTCAACAGCAGGACACGTGGGATGCATGGTGTACTGACAATCTCATGTTTGTCCAATTAGCAACCCATTGGAAGTTGGTAGACAAGGTATTCTTCACAACATACACTGTTGAAACCATCAAGAGTTGGCATTACTATGATAATGGCACCACAACGATCCTCAGAAGAATGAGTTTTGACACTTTCAGAACAAATATCTTCCCCTATGTAGCAGATTGAAAGCTGAATTCAGAGATATTGAACATCAAGAAGTAGAAGAAATGTTGGCTAGAGAGTTCTCCAGAGACTAAAGCCTTTCATGATTTTGTTCTATTGAGTACAAGACCAACTGGGTGGAACTAACTCCCTAATGAATGACACAATCAAGAGGCAAGCACTAGAACGAGTCCAGAGGTACGTGAGAACTAACTCCCTAATGAATGACACAATCAAGAGGCAAGCACTAGAACGAGTCTAGAGGTACGTGAGAAGAGAGAAGGAAAAAATCAAAGGCGAAAATGAGCTTGCAGCAGAGCCTCCTTTGACACCCTAGTAGCACTCTTTACATAAGTTCCTATGGCAACTTAAGGTCCCCTTTCTAATCAAATCCGTCCTAGAAATATTGATGAGACATGCCAACGAATGTAGTCCCATTTCCCATTTTTAAGGGAGAGTACAAAGACCCTGATCTTCATGTAGCAAAGTTTATGGTAACGTGTGTGGCTAACAATGCCAAAACCCCTTAGTATCAGTTGGTAATATTTCCCACCACTTTCAAAGTCACGGCATTTCAATGGTATGAGAGACAAGCAGCATGAACTTTTGGCACACGGGAGGCATTCCTCACTAAATTCAGACATGACGGTTTTGAACTTTTGGCACATGGTATGAGAGACAAGCAACATGAACTTTTGCCACATGGGAGGCCTTTCTCGCTAAATTCAGGCATGACTGTTTGAAGAGAGGATGCGAGAGGAGTTTATGAACCTAAGTCAATCCTCTAGTGAACGACTAGAAGCCTATGTCTCACAAATGGAATCCATACTAAAGAGATGGACCAACTATCACTTGGATGAAGGCATCCAGAAGGGAGTTTTTCTTAGAGACCTATAACTAGAAGTTTGTAAGTTTGTGGAATTGAGAAGACCAGCTAACCTGCAAGCTACAGTGGAAGGTGCAAGATTGTATGATGAAGTGAAGGCAAGGCTATCAATGACCTCAAGAAGAGGAATCCTACCTCCTCCCATGCCAGGAATGGCATACCCACCAAATGCAATCCCTAGGACAGTTTCCTACCCTACCCTCAAATACAAATAGTGCCACAGTACAGTGCACCGAATCCACAGTAGCCGCAAACGATAGTGCCTCAAATGATGGTTCAACCACAACAATAGTGGCCTTAGACAGTTCCCCCAATGGCAACTCAACAACAATGAAATCCTACCAACTAGAACCAACAACCCCCAGTCTCAATAGAAGCTTTGAATAAGAACCAGAAAATAGGACCCTTTGGATCAACCCAACTAGTGTATGCAATGATCACATAAGCTTCCCAAAACCCTATTGCAAGTGCTCCACGAAGTGAAAATTCAAAGGACTACCTATCCAATTTAATCGCAAGCATCAAGAAGGAGTTTATGGATGTGATTACAGAACAACTACATACGCTAAAGATAAATATTGACAACATATTCACTCCTACAGGAGGTGGAAGAGATGTGATGCGATCTAATACATGGTGTGGAAAGTGCCATCACAAGCAGGACATTTAGCCACTAAATGTACCCAAAAACCAACCATTCTTGGAGCCTTTTGTTCATATTGTTTGAGGAAGAACCATACAAAGGATATTTGCTCTCTGAAGGAGAAGCACGAAAGAAGAAAGAAAGATGAAGAAGCAAGATTCAACTTGCTAGAATCCAAAATGACAATGCAGGACATTGGACCAAAACCTAGGGAGTTTGGTCCTAATTTCAGTCCAAGGAGGTTTTCCTCTCAAAGTTACAGCGGACGACAGTCTTGCGGTGGCCAAAGATTAGAGATGGAGTGTTATGGGTGTGGAGAAAAGGGTCATAACTCACCAAATTGTCCAAACCCTATAAGTTCTATGGACTATAGGCCCTTATGTAGTCGATGCAAAGGAGAAGTTCACACTGCAAAAGACTATCCAAGTCCAGCTCCTATGAAAGCTACCTTCGAGACTCAACAAAAGACCCAAGAACCTACTTCCAATTTGGTGGATTTGGAAGTTGCTGCAATAACGCGTGCAAAGAAAGGAGAACCCGCAGTTCCAAAAGGGAACGTTCCCTCTCTCAAGACCATGAAGTTCAATCTTCCTAGGGAGAAACAAAACAGTGCAGCACTGAACAATGTAGTATAGAGCACTACAAAGCCACAAAGATCTACAGAGACAATTGCAAAGACATGACCAGAGGTCTAGGAAATAGAGGATGCCGAAGTACCTCCTCAAGGAGAAGAAGCATAGATGTTGCCGCTCCTTAAAAAAAAGGGAAGATAAAAGTGTGTGTTGCCCCATTCCCTCGCCGATTGGAGAAGCCTTTGGATCCTATCAAAGAATATGACTTGGTCAAATACCTAAACAATTTTAAACCAAACTTAACATTCTAATAGTTGTTGATGTTGTCTCCTAGCTGTCGAAAGAAATTCAAAATCATAATAATGAGAAGAAGAGGCCTACGGATTTCTCCCTTAATGGCAACCAAGTCCAACAAAGCCCCAAAGCCTATGAAGGAGGTGCATGTGGCTAATGTCTTCATGGATCCTGAAACCCCAAAGATTGGCGTGTGGATTGAAGGATGCTTTATAGCAGATGCATTGATTGATGGAGGCTCATCAGTGAAACATAATGACGGATTTGACAATGAAAGATCTAGGCTTGCAAAGAATGCAACCTACGTAGTGGTTTATCCGACTAGCAGACTAAAGCTGAATTAAGCCTTTGGGCATTCTCCCATACGTGAAGACAACCCTCGGAGGAAGAGATTATTGGCTAACATATCTGGTGGTTAAACCAAATTCCTATGGAACCTCATGCCCTCTCTGCTGCTAAAAAGGCCTTCGCTTTTTTAACCAAGAGCAAGGATGGATTGGTTCAAAGGAACCCTAACCCTAGGCAGAGGATGCAACAAGGTGGTGTTGAAGTTGTATGGATCACAAAAAGGCAATGGATCCACTTCCATTGAAGTCGTAATAACAAACTCTTCCAATGAAGTAACAGATGGTATATCAGGAGACGAAGAAGTCGTCAAATAGATCTTTTCCAAGAAAAAAAAGGCACAATCCTTGACATTGGGCAATGTAAGCCAACTGTTGAAAGAAGCAAAGCCTTTGTCAATGGGTGAATACCTCTTGCCTGAACCCAAATTGACTTCTGAAATCACCTCTAACAACAAGATAGAAGCATGGATGTATTGTTCTCCCTGTTACATGACCATAGCAAAGCTAAAGACAAAAGCAGAGACAGAGACAAAAGCAGAGGCAGAGAACATAACAGAGAGTCAGTCTGTTCTTCTCTTACAGAGCCCCCACAGACATAGAAATAGAATCTGAAGAGGATAAAATTAACAATGCAAAAGAAGACTATGAAAGCGAGCTAGAAGAGTCTATCCTCCTCGCAAAAGGAAGATATGAGAAAGAAGTTCCTAAAGCCTCAGAAGCTAAAGATCCCTTATTGTTCGATAGAATGACTATGGTACCCTTTGGACTGACTAATGAGTCACGTCATATGCAAAACCTCTATAAGAAATGGATTAAGTAAAATAAGTATTCTTTTAGGAGTGACTCTTGCCGCCCTTATCCACCCCTCTCACGAGAAGATGATGACTATGTACCGAGCCAACAACACCCAGCCCTACAGATTAAATAGAACTCAAAAAGTTCCTATTATGTGACGTTCTTTGATGCATCCTCAGAAGAAGAATCCTCAAGCCAAGAAGTAACTCATCCTCAAACCAAATCCAAAACTGCTCTAATACCCTTTCCACTCCCGAAGGAGTGTACTAAGTCTCTACGAAAAGAGAAAGTTGGTTCCAGTGAATCATCAAAAGAGAAACCTACTCCCTTGAAGGAGTCAGATCTATATCTAGAAGCAGTCCGTGGGACATTCATTCACGAAGTGGAAGGAGAAAAGAAACTAACACTCGTGGATGCTGAAGGTACGATAAATTTCAAGATGAAGAAGGGTCATTTCCCTATTCCTTTCACAGACCAACTATTGGACGCAATGGCAGGCCACGAGTTTTATTCCCTCTTGGATGGATTCAAGGAATATAACCAAGTCCAAATCATAGAAGAAGATCAATCCAAAATGACCTTCACAATAGAATGGGGAACGTGTGCTTACAAAGTGATGTCATTTGGGCTCTGTAGTAACTCTCCTGCTACCTTCCAACAAGTGATGATGTTCGCATTCCAAAACCATCTGCATGATTTCATTGAGGTGTACCTAGATGACTTCTGTGTCCATAGCCTAATCCATGAGCATTGGGGATACCTAGAGCAATGCTTTGATAGATGTCAAGAGTATGGGATCTCTCTCAACCCCGACATATGCATCTTTTGGAGTTTCATTCAGGAGTTTTTTTGGGCCACATTGTCTCAGCACAAGGGATAGCAACAAATCCTGCCAAGATTGAGAAGATTGCCGCCTTCACACAGCACCAACCAACCTCAAACAACTGAGGGGATTCCTTGGCCATGTGGGCTATTATAGAAGATTCATTATGCACTTTGCGACAAAGGCAGCTCCTCTCTACATAAGCTCCTAAGAAAAGATGCAGAGTTTACATGGATCACTAATTGTGATGAGACATTCCACGCCCTGAAGCAGTGTTTGACTGAAGCACCCATCCTGCAACCTCCTAATTGGACAAATGAGTTCCATGTGCACACTAATGCATCAATCAAAGGCCTAGGTCCAGTCTTATGCCAAAAATGCCCCTCAAAGTTGGATCAGCCTATCTATTATGCCACTCGAAAAGTAACCGACAGAGAACAAAACTACACAGTGATGACGAAGCTTGAGTGCCTAACAATGGTGTTTTCCTTGGGGAAGTTCCAATACTACCTGCTATTGATGCACTTCAAATTCTATATGGATCATGAAGCCTTGTCCTTCTTGATGGGTTCGTGATGAACAAGGCAAATGTAAAGGGAAGAATGATGAGATGGCTCCTTCTATTTCAGGAGTTCAATTTTGAAGTGGTCACCAAACCCAAACATTCCCATGTTCTGGCTGATCATCTGTAACGAATCCCTCACAGCGATGAAAAAGAGCAAGATGATCTAGACCTCCCTGATGCTTCCCTCTTTCCAGTCGAAACTATTACCCCATGGTACACAGATATAGCCAACCTCCTGGCAACCCAGTAGTATCCCCCTGGTATCTCAATCCGTGAGAAGAAGAAGCTTCTATTGGAATCAGCCCCCTGCACCTTTTTAGGTGGTACTTTGTACAAGAAAGGCAAAGGCGAAGTATTGCGAAGATGTGTTGCAGGAGAAGAGATTATCATAGTATTGAAAGCATGCCATGACAAGCCCTGTGGTGGACACTTTGCAAGAGAAGCAATAGCTAGAAAGGCCTTGCTTACAAGATATTGGTGGCCGACCCTCCACAAGGATGCCTATGACTACTGCAAACGTTGTGATGCATGTGAGAGAATGGGAAAGCCTATCAAATCCAATGCCATGCCCCAGCAACCTATCCTTCCCTTAAAGCCATTCGAGAAGTGGAGAATTGACTTCATTGGTCCTATTGGTCTATTAATGAGACGGAAGCAGAATAGATACATCTTGGTCTGTACGGACTACATGACAAAGTGGTGTGAAGCCAAAAGCCATTCGAGAAGTGGAGAATTGACTTCATTGGTCCTATTGATCTACCAACCAGATGGAAGAAGAATAGATACATCTTGGTCTGTACGGACTACATGACAAAGTGGTTTGAAGCAGGATGATGGCAACAATATGGCCCTATTCATGTACAAGAACATCATCACCGGTTTTGGCAGTTCCCTAGAGTTTGTCAATGATAGAGGTACTCACTTTCTTAACAAGATTATGGAAGAATTGACAGAGTTGTACATGATCCGCCATCTTAAGTCCACAACATATTACCCTAGGGCCAATGGCCAAGTCGAAGTTACCAATCACATCCTCTATTCAATTCTGACAAGAACGATTGCCGCATCATCGTGATTGGGACAATCAACTTACAGAGGCCCTCTGGGCATTTAGAACCTCCTATAAAGCTGCTATAAGACAAACCCCTTTCTAACTGGTGTATGGAACACAAGCCATCTTTCATGTTGAACTCGAGCTACCCTCTCTATGTGTGACTATCAAAGAATTCTTGGGCGTCTCTCTTGCACCTAGAATGCCTAGATGAGACTCACAGGATGGCCTTATAGTACATGAAAGCCATACAAGCTCGTAGAAAGGCCTATCATGACAACTTCATCGAAAAGAAGGAGTTCAAGGAAGGTGACTTAGTCCTAGCCTATGATTTGTGATTTGGCAAGTTTCTAGGGAAGCTTCAACAATGATGGATGGGCCCTTATAAGGTACTTGTCGTCAACCCTAATGGCTGTCCAAGTCCAAACAGTCGATGCTTCGGCTAATCCCTTTCCTGATTAATGGCTATCGCCTCAAGATGTATTACCCTCCTTGGGGATCTTGATAATCACCATCGATAGCTCCCTCATTTCTTGCACAACGATCGATACGGCTTTACCTAATGCTGTTGATAACCCTCTTGTTGATCATGATTATGTGGCTTCATTCTGGCAACCCCTCACAGCCACCTTCCATCCCAACGTGGCTTTCTTTCCGTCTGATGCAGCAGAGGTGGCAAGGATGGTTCTAATACATGGCGTTCTTGCCATTCTCCTCTTTCCCAAAAAAAAAAGAGAATATATATATATATATATATATATATATATATATATATATATATACATACATACATACATATACATACATACATACATACATACATACATACATGTATATATATATATCAATCATGGGAGAAAAGGACTTAGATCCCTGTCATGCTGACCTATTCTTTGAGAAAAGGTGGAAACACCCTCGCTAATAGGGCAATAGAAAAAAAAAGAAAAGTAAGGAAAAATAAAAATACAAAAATACAAAAAAATTATTATGGGAGAAAAGGAAGAAATTCCCTGTCATAATAGGCCTCATTCCAAGAAAAGGTGGCACACACCCTTGGATGGGAACCTAGTTGTGGAAAAGGTGGTAACATCCTATAGTCTAGGACAGCTGAATCTCTAGCAAAACTCTTGCAAAAGCAGTTTCAAAGCCACCTCCCTTGGTATGCCAAATCGTGTAACCTCATCAGTGCTTCTAACTCCTACAATAGACGATATTTCTTATATGCAATCCAAGAACCGGACTTGTTGGCTACCTCCCTAGGTATGCCTTTTCATCAACCAATCCACATTGACATCATCAACTAGTTGAAGCCGACCTTCATCGACAAACCTAGAGCAATGTGAGTTTTCTTCCTAATCAGATGGAGATGTGAGTATGGGATGCCCTCTGTATTCATCAACAGAGCGTGAGATAGAGGCTGAGTAACCAGTCCTTACTCTTTATATCCACCAGAGAGGTAAGATGTGTGAATGGAGAGTTACACGCACAGGATGGGCCTCTCAATGCACAAAGCACAAAATTGTTCCTATGCACGGCACTATAAGGTTCCCTGGCCTTCCTTCTCGCATCGTATGCCAGCACAGGGTGGGATGCACTATTGCACCATCAATTGCACACAAGGTATACAACCTTCGTATAACTGGCTATGAGGATTCAATTAACACGATGTGAGAAACTTAGCTACCCTCTTATTATCATCAACAGAGCGTGAGACAAAGGGGGGGCTGGGTGTGATTGATTTCCCTCTCATCAAACTGAGAGGTGAGAATTGAGAGACGTTCGGGCACTTGGAAACAAGTACGTTCTCATTTTCCTATGCACACATGGAACAAGCCTCCTCCACCATCACTCTACACCTCATTCTCTTTGGTGCACTACACAATAAGGCTCCATGGTCTTCCTTCTTGCACCTATGCCAAATGGGTTGGGACACACTAATGCACCATCAACTGTGCACATTGGCATACTCCCTCTGAGCCATTCCCTTTGTCAATTTATTAAGCTAGATGTGAGCTATGGGTTTCACTCATTCTTCTTCGAGTGATGTGAGCCATGGTGTGAGCGACTGATCTATCATTTCCACATGAGTAAATGTCGCGATTGAGAGTTGTATACCTCACAATCGACAACCCGACCAACATTTCAACAACAAAGCTACCTCCCTAGGTGTTGCTGCATGGTCTTTGCCATCTTGGAAGAGTGTGATATAGCGATCTCCCTAGTACCTCCTACCAACAACTATGATCCTTCATACAACAGCGACGGTTTCCCTCGATCATCTACAAATTGAGCCAAGTTTTTCTAACCCTACCCCTTTTTATTTCAAGAGTTGGTCATGTTTTAAGTGTGGGGACGTACGTGTATGGGTTATGATTCCATGTTAGGACCCTATTACATCGATAATTTGATCTATTAAGGTCTTAAGTGTGGGGACGTGTCCCTGCGTATTCGTAGTACATACCCTTATGGAAACATCCCTCTCGGATGATTTGAGCCTACCAAGTCCTAGTCCTGCTCTAATGGGGTCCCTTCCCCACCCATTCTCCTCTTTTCAACCCCTCTTGGGATTGTTCCTTGTCCGTTTGCCTTTTTCTTTTGTTTTAACGCTTTTCCATGTGAATGCATCCTACATTTACCAAAATTATAATTTCACCTTACATCCCTATTTGTGCCTTTGAATTGGCCACTTTTCCTTTTTAGAACCCCCTATTCTGAGCCACAGATCAGGAGTTATTAATTTTTGAAGTATTTTCTGCCAATTTAACGTGTTTCCATGCAAATGTGTTTTTCTCGATTTGGAACAGTGATCTAATGTGGCATCCCTGATCTAGACCTTCCTAAATACATTTTGCATTTTTGTTTCCCATCATTCCGATATACTACTTGTCCGTTATTAATTTTTTTGTCATTTCGATAATTTTTGTGTGTATTTTTTACCATTTTTCCATGTGAACCTACCTTAGTCACCTCTGAATTTAATTTTGATTGCATATCCCTACTGGCTAGATACCTTGCATGATTTTTCTTTTTTCACCATCCTGATCTAGCCTACCGATTTTATTTTATTAATTTTTTCGTGAGTCTTCGTGCTTATTTTTCTTCTTTTTCCCATGAGAATGCCCCCAACACCATTGGAACTGTGTTTTGACATGAATACCCTATCCCACCAGCTTCTCCTGATTTTTATTTTTTTTAACTCTCCATTCTGATGTATAGATTTTTTCGTATTAATTTTCGACTCTGTTTTCATTTGTATTTTTACCATTTTTCCAATGCGAACTCACCCTACCATCCCTGGAACCGTGTTTGACCTCCCTCTATCCTTTCTGACATCTTCCTACGAACTTTTTTTGTGTTCACCTCATCCGGTTTCAACTGTCGAATTCTTTTGTATCAATTTTTATTTCCAATTTTGGGTGTGTTTTTATGGTTTTTTCCATTTGAATGTATCATATCCGTATCAGAATGGCATTCTCATTTGACGGGCCTATCCGGCATGTTATTATGCACACTTTTACTTCTTTTTGTGTTTCATTCTGATTGTCAAAATTTTTGGAATTAATTTTTCTATGATTTTACGTTTCAAACTTACACGTATTTGCACACGAAAATTCTTAAATCCGACTTCTCATGCACATTGATGCGTCCGTCCCACCATCCTCCCTACATGCATATTTTTTCCCATCCTCTAAATCCTTGGAACGCAAAAAAAATTTACCTGCGTACACGCGTGGGACAAGGGCGCCGATGGTCGTTGAAATTTTAACATTTTTTTTTAACCCCAAAAAAAGGTAAACACAAACACAAAAACAACACCAACCAAAAGCAAAACCCACCCCACACATGCATAGCCCTAGCCCCCTACCCTACCCCTTGTGTCCCTTCCCACCTCCCCCCCTCCTCCCCCCTTCCCCCCCTCCCCCCGCCTGTGTACTCTCTCCCCTCCCTCCTTCCTTGTGCGCCCTTCCTCTCCCTCCTCCCTGGCCAAACAAACCGCCACCCCGTTGGAGACCCGCCGCTAGCCGTTGTTGGCCGTCACCAACATGCCGTCCGCCCCGCTGGACGTTGTCGCATCACCGCCCAAGTCACGCTGGACACCACCCTGTTCAGTTTGTCGCCACCACGTGGTGATTTATCCCCATCTTCCATCTCGTTACGCAGCCCTAGTCATGATCGCACCGCCCATCCGCTGCTCTGGACACGACATGGCCGCCCCCTCTATGCCTCCTCTCCTCTCCTCTCCACCATCTCCTCCCCTCCCTTCCCCACCACCCACCCCCAGGTGCCTGCCTGCCAAACCCCTTTCCTTTAATTTTTTTAAACAACTTTTAAAAAAACAAAAAAACCCTCACACTCTTCATTTTTTACCTTTAAAACCCAAAAAAAAACCCACCCACATTACCATTACTTTTCCTTTAAATTCACACAAACATTAGTATCCCGCGGCCCCTACCTCTCTCCATTTCACAAACTTTTAAAAAACATATATATATTACATTTATTTTTAAAAAAAACACCACAATAACAATATATTAAAACAAACAACAACAACAACAAAAAACAAAAACACTAGACCCCAAAACCCACCAACTTGGTCCCCACACTTCTCACACACACACACATATCTTCATTAATTCATTTTTCATAACCCAAAAAAACCAGACAAACAATAAAAAATAAACCCATCTACCCTTTAAACCTTCCACCACACCTACACACTTTTTAAAAGAAAAAAACAAAAACGAAATAAATAATCTCAATTTACAACTCAACAAACCAAACAAATTCAAACAACCACAAAAATATCAAATCCGACTCAACCTAAAATAAAACTTCAAACAAATGGTCAACAACTCCCACAATAGACCCATTAATATGTTTCAAATTCCACTTTCCCAACATGTGCCATGACATTGTAAATTGACTTTTAAACAAGGCGCATATACAATCTTCCAACCTCTAAGGGTCCCAACACCACCCACACTACAAATTTAAAATTTAAAATTTAAAAAAAATGAGAAGAAGAAACAAACATCGTTAAGCCCTTACACGAAAAAAATAAATAAATAAAAATAATCACTCAACTAACACATGATATATCCATTTGACAATTTTGTCATGTCCCCTATCTTTTTCTTTTGTACCATAGTGTAAGTATTTCGTTTTTCGATACCTGACAAGAGACCGAACTATTACCTAGTCGCCATGTTGTTTTCACTCATGGATTTTTCTCTCCTACAGATTGTTTGGATGAGGAATTGTACACTTCTTCAGACCTTGCAGGTGTCCATACACTGCCAGGTTCTTTCTCTTTTTTTCCCTCTCCCATGTGCACAATAACACACATGCAATTATAAATAAAAATAAACCAACCATTGCACCCACAAAATTAACACAATGCACTTTCCTAAATTTGTAACTAAAACGAACCCGACTGTTAATTGTAAAAGGAACTCTCGCCATTCCATGAGTACTTGGCACAATAACCCATCTAATTTCTTAAAATTAATGCACCGTACACACGCACATGCGCTATATACACAATTAATTTGTAATTCATAATGAACCTCCCAAAGTCATGCATGTATGTGCTTTGCGCCACAAATCATATAATTTTTAGCAATGAACTGCATTTTTTAGAGACCCCTAGTCCAGTCAATCAAATCAGTCTAAATGGGGTTGGGTTGCAAATTTGATTCACCATGCATTAAGGGCTTAATTACTAATGAATTGTAACTTAATTTCTCATTGGTTAAAAGGAATTCGATAGTGATCACCCGCTTACTTCACCGCACCTTAGGTATACATCCAACATGAGTGCATATCACCAAGCTTACTTCACCGCATATCACCAAGATTTTGGTTGCATGAGTGCATAGGTCATGTCGAATTTTTTACATAGGATATGGATTGCTTTGGAAAGTCCTAGTTTAGTCATGTTTGTTCCTCCGATTCTTTTTCCTAACACTATAGTGACTCTTCATAACTCACTATTGTTACTTCACTCCAATCTTCTCTTGAGTCTTTAGCAGCTACTTCTTCCACTTCCTTGAACTCTTTTGAACTTGCATTCACCTCTTTCCAAGGCTAGACAACTTTCCCATACTACACCCTCATCCAACAAAACACATACAGAGGCATACAGAACAGAACAGGAATAGAGGCTCTACAGAAGCTCACAGCGGGTTACAGAAGGTCAATATAAAGCATCCGGCTCAACGAAAACCAATCAAAACCATCAAAAACTATTCAATGAGCTTTCAAACAACCTCAAACTTCATCAATCATCACTCCATGCTTCCTACAGTAAGAAAAACAAAACAAAACAAAAGCAAAACGGAAGCTATCAGAATCAACCATAACCTCAACAGAACCTAGCAAAACATCATAGAGCCTCATATCTCTATTAAAAAATATCATGAGCTTATCAAAACCATTCCACCCTATCTAAAACATTGTGGACTGAATGGATGGTTTTATATGATGATTGAATGGTTTGGAAGTGGTTTGGGAGTGTTTTGGATAGGGTGGAATGCTTTTGATAAGCTCATGATGTTTTTTAGTAGAGATATGAGGCTCTGTGATGTTCCGTTATGTTCTATTGATGACCTGATAGTGTCTAGTTGGTTCTGATAGCTTATGTTTTGTTCTATTTTTCTTTTGTATGGAAGAATGGAGTAATGATTGATGAAGTTTGAGATTGTTTGAAAGCTCATTGAATGGTTTTTTATGGTTTTGATTGGTTTTTATTGAGCTGGATACTTTCTATTGACCTTCTATAACCCTCGGTTGAGCTTCTATAGAGCCTCTGTTCTTGTATTGTTCTATTCTATATGCCTCTGTATGTGTTCTATTGGATGAGGGTGCAATATGGGAAAGTTTTCTAGCCTTGGAAAGAGGTGAATGCAAGTTCAAGGAAGTGAAAGAAGTAGCTGTTGAAAACTCAAGAGAAGAGTGGAGTGAAGTGACAGTAGTGAGCTATGAAGAGTCACTATAGTGGACAAAAGAAGAGTTATTGTGAGTGATTATTGAGTATTTTAGTGAGGGTATGATGTACTATTGAGAGAGAGTGTGTGTGAGTGAGTGAGTGAGTGAGTGAGTGAGAGATAGCCAATTTTATGCAAGACAAGGTGTCTACATATGAGAGATTGTGAGAGAAAGCTATGAAACATTTGAAGATGAATTGTATATGATACCTTTCCATTCAAAGTGGTATATTATCTTGTGTTTTTGTAAGAATTCTATGAAGAATATGAAGAGCATGATGGATTTTGTCAAAGTTAAAGCCATGGGAGAATTGTTTCTATGATGCTGCGTGAAGATTTCTTGTTCGTGGTATTGTTTTCTTTCTTGAGATCATATTGAATATGAAAAAGATGGTTGTTGATAGTACAAGATAGATTTTCTTGCAGTAGAAACCCCGTTTTCTTGGTGTCTCTCTTGAGGCTCCAATGGGCCCATAGTTGGATTGACATATACTACTATCTTTATTTTAGTATTGTTGTAATTATAATTTTTATCAATTTTTTATGAGAGCAAATACTTGGATTCGACAATCTATTACTTGCAATTGATGCATAACTTTCTACTTTGATATTCTCTCCTATTTTGCTATTAGTTTGACTGAATTTTGGGGTTGATTTGCAATCATTTACATTAGCTAATTCTCTAAGATTTTGCATTGGTATACTATCATTATGGCTAGTTCTTCAAATGATAGTGCTATTTTAATATGAAAAGCTTGATGGCACTAATTTCACCTAGTAGAAGATGTAGGTATGTCATGTATTATTTCAAAAGAAGTAGGTTAGGCCTTTGAAAACCAAGAGTATAAAGCCTAAAGTCATTCATCAAGATACTTGGGATGAGTTGGATGAGCTATGTAAATTCACCTTTATAATGTAATTATCAAAACATGTTTATTTCAATGTTGTGGATCTTGAGGATAATTCTTAGTAGTTATGGAAAAAGATATGAAACCTTTATGACAAGCAAACTGCTTCATAGATGTATTGGTTGAAACAGCTCATGGACCTTCACATGAAGGCAAGCACTAGTGGGTCTGTGCATTTGCATGAATTCATTCTATTTTCAACTAGTTGACTTGGCAAGGTATTGAGCTCAAGGACAATCTCCTTATCTTGTTCTTGCTTGTGACACTTCATGAGTCATGGGACACTTTTTTGTACTACCATGTGTACGAATATACCTAAGAATAGTTTGAAACTCCATGATGTTGAGGGTGCCTTAATCACAGAGGAGATAAATATAAAGAATGTAGATGCAACTTGCACTTCTCATGCATTGATTATAGGGGCCAGATATAATGGCAAGAGTAGTAATGGCTGCCTGGGTAGAGACTCACAAAGGTCTCAATCTCACAAGCAGTCTCGCAATAAGTCCTATGGTTGTAAGGCCTCTCTTACATGTCATCATTGTGGGAAGTAGGGTCATATTAGGCCATAGTGCTATAATATAGATAATGATACGCTCAAGGAGATAGGCAAGGGCAAAGCGCATGATAAGTCTAATGAACACAACATTGTTCCTAGTAAGTCCATCCTGAAAATTGAGGATATAAAGGCCTCGAAGCTTGAGTCTAATGATGATCACATCTTGATGCTAGTCAATTGGTTAATGACTTGTTCACTTTTTCTTAGTGTGGGATGCTTGTTTCAAGGGCTTTTTTTCATACTATCCCACATAGGGATTGGTTTCATTCCTATCACAGTATTACAAGTTTTGTGAGACTAGGAAATGACTTGGCCTTAGATATTATTGACATTGGTGATGTTAGACACCGCAATTTGCTTCAGGAAACACTTTTTTTTACATGATGTAGGCCATGTTTCAACTATGACCAAAAGCCTACTCTTTGCTAGACAATTGGATGATACATGATATCATTTAGTGTTCCATGTGGAAGATTGCCTATGGGAATCTTATCTTTGCTAGAGGTGCCAAGGCTAGCAGCCTTTATCTCTTACTTGCATCTAGGTCTGTTGACCATGTTTGGTTGGCTATGGCTAACATACCACATATATCTTTATGGAATCATTGCCTTAGGTACATGTCCTTTAAAGGAATGAAAATGTTTTCTCATTTGCAATATTTTCCATCCCTTGACTACAAATGTTCTGATTCATGCCATCATTGTACTTATGGCTAAGGTCAAATAATGGGGGTAAATATGTTGAGAACTAGTGTGGGTATAGGTTTAGATGCCTAAGGTCAAATAATGGGGGTAAATATGTTTCTAAAGCACTTGATCAATTTTGTGATAAGCACAATATTAAGCATCAATCGACCACCCCTTACACCCCACCCTAGAATGGTGATGTAGAGCATAAGAACAAGACAATTTAAGAAAGAGTTCGCTTAGCCATGTAGGCTTACCACAACATTTTTGGGCTAAGGCAGTTACTACTATTATACACTTAATAAATAGATCCCCATACATTGTTATTGTTTTGGTTGTCATGTTTGCAAAGGAAGTATGGTTTAGAAAACCTCCATTATATGCTCATTTGCATGTCTTTGGATGTGAAGTTTTTCACCACGTTCCCATGGACAAATAAAATAATCTAGATTCTAAATCAATGGAATGCATCTTCCTTGGTTATGGAAATATAGATGAGATGGGATATCACCTATGGGATCTATAGGCTAGGAAGCTCATCTATAGCCATGATGTTGTTTTCCATGAGAAAAAAATACATAAGCAGTCTTAGCAAGTAGTTGAGGTATGTAGGGTGATCTTTTAGGAGGAGCTTCCTCTTATTATATAGCCAACTAGATAGCTTGTATAGCTGATACTCTAGTGGCCCATGAGTATAATATTAGACAGGATGCACTAGCCCCATAACCTGTTTTGAGATGACTAGAGATAGATGTCAACTTCCGATCTTTTTGATCCCTCCATGGATTATATTATGGTGATAGATTCTCATGAGCTTCTTACTTATGAAAAGGCCATGCGCAAAGGTGATAGATACTCTTGGGAGAGGGCCATGCACTCTCAGTTTGATTCACTGTTGAAAAACCATACATGGGATTTGGTTTCTTTGCCCAATGAAAAACATGCATTGCTATTCAAGTGGTTGTATAAGATGAAGAGTACCCCTAGATGCTATCATATAAGGCTAGATTGGTTGCTAAGGGTTTTAAGCACGAGCATGGTGTTGACTTTGATGAAGTTTTTTCTCTTATAGTCAAAATGACTACCCTACGATTGGTTTTGGCCTTGGTTGCACAGTTAGATTTGGATGTGAAAACAACTTTTCTCCATGGGGACTTGCATGAGGATATCTACCTTTGTCATATAGATGTGAAAATGTCTTTTCTCCATGGGGACTTGCATGAGGATATCTACCTTTGTCATATAGATGTGAAAATGGCTTTTCTCCATGGGGACTTGCATGAGGATATGTATATGTAGCAACCTAAGGGCTTTATAGAAAAGGACATAGAACACCTAGTATGCAAGTTGAGAAAGACCCTTTATGCCCTTAAGCAAGCACCTAGGGAATGGTACCATAAGTTTGATGCTTTCATGCATTCACAAGAATATACTTGGAGTGATATGGATTCATGTTTACACATGAAGAAGGCTTGTGATAGTAGCCTTATTATCTTGGTACTTTGTATTCAATGATATGTTGATTTTTGAGAGAGCTCGTGATGAGCTAGATGCTTTGAAGACTCAGCTCAAAAGAGCTTTGAGATGAAGGACATGGGACATGCCTCACATATTCTTGGTTCTATGTGCATCACATGTGATTGCTCTAAGGGGCTCCTTTACCTATCACAACAGGCGTACATGTAGAAGGTTCTTGAGCAATTTCATATGTAGGATATTGAGCCTACTAGCTTTATCTTACCTTTCCATGTAAAGATCACTCATGCCAATTGTCCCCAATCAGATGAGTAGAAGGCTAAGATGGCAAAAATCCCTTATGCATTTGCAATGGCAGCTTGATGTATGCCATGATAGCCACTCATCCTAACATAACATTTGTAGTGGGAGTTATTACTCGTAGTATGCTATATGGCCACATATGGGAAGAGATGTTAGGACACCATGAAGATTATCATGAGATACCTAAAAGGAACTACATATATGAGCAATTGCTATGGTGGAGCCAGGATACTATAGTCAAGGGTTACATTAACTCCAACTATGCAGGACATACAAATAGTAGGAAGTCTACCTTAGAGTATATCTTCACTTTTGCTAGAGGTGGTATTTCCTGGATGTCCAGGGTACATAAATGTATGGGCTTATCTATTAGTGAGGTAGAGTATATTGCAGCCACTAAGGCTTGCAAGGAGGCCCTATGGTTAGGCCGTTTGGTGGCAAACCTTGGTATTACTATTACTCCTACACTGCATTTGAATTCTATGAGTGCTATTCAATTAGCCAAGAATCTAATCTTCTGTGTGAAAACAAAGCACATTAAGGTGTGCTATCACTTCATTAGGGAGGTGGTAGAGGACAAGTCCTTTGAGCTCGACTAATGAGAATCCTCTAAATTTGCTCGCTAAAAGTCTCTTAGTGGAAGGTTTTGCCTTCCTTAGGAAGATGATGGACGTAGAATGAGATGATGTCTACTCCTCATCCTATTGTACTTTATGTATATTTGTACTTTTTCACTTTTCTTATTCTCTTGTCGCTTGAGGCACATTCACCTCTAAATGGGAGGTTGTTGGGGTAAAGTTTATTGTACCTACACTGCTCTGTATTTTCTACACACACCATGACCACACACATTTACACTGCAAGTGGTGGGTGCCCAACCATCACTATTACTTTATTCCTTATTCTTTGTTCCCACATACAATGTCTCTCTATCTCTTACTCTCTTACTCCATCTGCCATAGCTTTTTCTTTGCTCTTGGTTTTGCTTGTGTGCTTCCACTTGAGCTCTACCTTTCGTTAATGTTCTAAAATTTGGTGTTGATTGGGGAGCCTCTTATAATGTACAATACATCAAGGGTGTATCTTCACACCTAAGGAGAATTCCTACAAGTTTTTGAGCACGTACATGGGAGATACATGCTCTGAAAGTTCTAGGTTGCACATAGTGTTTTTAAGCCTATATCTTTGAGAATTTAACTTTAATGTCTTCAAAGAAGTTGTAGTTTCAAAATTGGAGCTATAGTTATCCTTCAAAAAACTTAGCTATTCAAGTTATGTTTCAAAAGTTATGAGAAGTTCTATATAGGGTTTTCTTGATGATAGGATATCAAAAGTAGGAAGCAAGTCATTGTTTTGTTTGGTCTAGGTTACTTATTAAAATGTGTATTCACACTTTGTCTTCTAGAGAGGAGTGGGGTAGTAATCATTGTACATTACTACGTTCAACTAGATTCATTTTACAAATTGGTGTCTTTTGGTTACTAGCCAAATGCCCTTCCTTTTTCAGCATTCTCTTAGCTTCAATTGATGGTTGATTAGGAAGTTGCAAAGTTTTGCCAAAGATTGTAGGGACCCCTTGAATGGCTACCTTAAATCCATGAGGCACACTAATTTAGAAGAGACTCTCATTTGTGCTACACACACCCCCCCACCCCTGGCGCCGCCGGAAAAAAAAACAAAGGGGTTGATTAAGTAATAGCTAATTCAAAGTTTGGCAAACTGAGAGAGAAAAAAATGATAGAGCTCATGAGCTAGCTAAAAATACCCTTTCAAGTTATGTTGTTACCATGAGAATAGACAACCTTAGATATTAAGGTAGAGAAAGTCTTCATCTAATAAGAGAATTTTGGAAAACTCGCAAGGTGAAATCTTTGATTTCCAAATACAAAAGCTATGCAACAATTGGAAAGGACAAGTCATACCTGTGAATGAATGCACTAGCTATATATGAGAGGGGCTAATAATGTAATGGAAAAGGGTACTAGATAAGTGTGAAATTCTTACTAGTCTATCCTCTTGTCATGAGGAAGGGTCTAAAGATCACTTTGGATTTGAGTTAACTAAAAGGAAGATAATGTTTTCATGTCCTACTTGGCCTAGTATAAGCAGCACTTATGTTGCCCTCTACTGAGTTGTCATTCTTGTCAATTACTATCTAAAAGGGTATTGATTCTTGAACTTGCAAAATCTATTGTTGCTTATGGGCCATTAAAAAAATGGATTTCGATTTTATTGGATCTTTGCCTAGTACTAAGTTAGAAAAATCTTATATCCTCACTATGGTTGACTACATGACCAAACGACCTAAAGCTAAGGCTACCAAGAAATGCAAGAAAGAGAATGCAATCCAGATGGAGGATATATGTTGTAGATTTGGGATACCATTGGAGACAATGATAGATTAGGGTCATGGATCTAGAAATAAGCTAATGAGGGAGCTAACAAAGAAGTTAGATCTAAACCATAGATTTGATATGTCCTATTACACTTAATGTAATAGGCCACTAGGAGCATTTAATGAGACTTTATAGAAAGTTCTCTTTAAGCTAGTGAAAGACTATCCCAAGTATTGGAACAAGTATTTACATTAGGCATTGTGGTGTTGCAGGGCCATTAAATAGACTAGTACAAGGTTTACTCCTTTTCATCTAGTGTATAGTGAAGAAGCTCTAATGACTATGAATGCCATGTTTCCCACAATAGAGTTTATAAAGAAACATTACTTGGATGAGTCAGAGTTAGAAGCTAATAGAGTGTTGAAATTGTATATGTTAAATATTGATTGTCAACATACAATGGCCTACTATGAGAAGAAAATTCTAAAAAGGAAATAATGGTTTAATGCTGGTTAAAGAAAAAGGATATTACCAAAGGAATGCTGGTCATGAGATGTGATAACAGTTTGGACTCTACCTTCTAGACTAAGTTTTGAGGCAGATGGGAGGGACCCTTTTTTATCAAGAAAAAATTCAAAATGGTAGTTATTTGTTGTAATATCTAGATGGGATAATGCATAAGAGTAGGATCAATGGGTTTCACCTCAATAAGTATATTTGAAGGATCATGTAAATAAACCTACTATAAGTAGTGTACATACATGTTGCAAAGTAGGTTGTTGCAATTAGCAGTTCTCGGATAACTTTAATATTCTTAAGGTCTAGTGCTAATAAGTGCTATGAAAACACTAGGTTTAGTGGGGTGAATGTGAATAGAAAGATTACCAAGGTCTTAGAGGATCTTAGTTCAATGCAATGTAGCTTGACAAGTTGTAGTTGACCTTAGATGTTGAATAAGGATTATCCTTGCTTGGCACCTTTGCAAGGTGGTGCCTATGTGTTGACTTGTACCTACATTGACTCTCTTGGGACATACTAGTAGGTGGGTCATTGTGAGGGTAATGCTGATGTGTGTCTTTGAGGGTAACTAGATGGCAAACATGAAGGGACAAGGGTTGATGTGGCTATGTGCAATCACATAGTGAGACTGATGAGTTGTTGCAAGATATCAAGGCACTATATCGAGTTGCAAATGGGTAAGATGTACACAACAATGAGTTACTAGATGCAACTAGTACATTAAGTGATTGGGTAACGTTGGATGCTAGAATGAAACATTCCTAGTTGCCATTTGCAACCTATGTGAGAGTGGCTCTCAGCCATGCCAATTTTGATCTCCTAGGCTCTTATGATGGGGATAAGTGCTAGTCATAGATGTGAGAGTGGTTTAGGCTTCTTGAGTCATTTATGGACATGCAGGCTCATAAGAGAGTCGTCTTGACACTACCCATTTCAAGTGTGGTTCTTCCATAGTTCCTATTGTTGACCTTTCTCTGCATGAGATTTGATCATAAGGCAAACCTTGTGACTAGGGAAGCTTCCCCAGTAAGCCTCCTTGCTTGAAAGTTCTACTAAGGAACTCATTGGTCCCAATCTTTCTAGTCTGAATGATGCGTGGACACTCAAGTGTAACCTAGTTCTCAACGCTTTTAGGTAGGATCATAACGGCTTGTAGGTTTTGTGCTTTGGTGAGCTACGTGAGATGCAACTATGATCACAACCCATCTATTGATGGTCCTTGCTCGCATGTGGCCCAAAGCTTAATTCCTCTTTGGATGTCCTATCCTCCATTATTGACCTACAACATGGCCTCCCTAAGAAGTAAAGAATCAAAACGAAAGGAAAACCAATTTGGCCCTTGTTTTTCTTTGTCTTGAAGGCTATAGGCCTTGAGAGTGGCCTAATTGGCCATGTCTAAGGTCAACTCAACCATTTTGAAAAGCTTATTAGGACATTAAGGCATAAAGCCTTATGGCTCTAAGGTCAATTCAGACAGCCCCTTATGAAATCATTCAAGCCTCAAATAGCCAATATTAAGGCTTATTTACTCAAGCCATTATCAATGTTAAGGCCTCTTATGAAATCATTCAATCCTCATACTTTGGATGCCTTGCACATAAATCCTTGTGGCTCAAATGTTTAATTGCTAAGGCTTAAGCCTTATGGCTCTTGCATGATGTTAAGGCTTAAAGCCTTATGGCTCTTGAATGGCCCTTTATTAATTATTTTACAAAGCTAAGGCTTGAACAAGGTTAAGGCTCTCAAATGAACATTAAGGCCTAAAGCCTTATGGATAAGGATCTCGAATAGATGTGATAAGCCTAAGTTCTTCAAGGATAAGGACTCAGACATTAAATGCTAAGTATTAAAACCTCATGGATGTTAAGGTGGGCATGGCTATAAGCTCTTGGATGGACATCTCCTTACATGTCTCAAAAATTGAGACTTTGACAAAAAATGCTAAGGCTTAAGCCTCATAGCTCTTTAGATGATGCCTTGCACTTCATTAAGGCTAAAACCTTATGGCTCATGGGCTGTTGGATGGCTCTTTAGATGCTAAGGCTAAAGCCTTATGCCTAAGGCTTAGATGTGAAGCCTCAAGGCCTTATGGCTCTTGCTCTAAGCCTTAAATGTCATTCAACTAAGGCTTGATTTCTATGCTTGAATGCTGATTCCCAAGGATTGCACACACAATTCATTATATCCACAATAAGGACTTATGGGCCTTTGCACAATTACTTGAGAGTGTCTCTACGGCCAATATTCTCTCTCTCTTGTTTGAGTGGATAAGTGGCCTTATGGCCAATGATGGGTGCAAGGCCTTGTAGCCAATTAGAGGGCTTTGGCTACTTGTGGAGGCAGTTCAAGAGGTCCAAAGTGCTAAGATCAAGGATGGAAAGAGGGAGAAAGAGAGCAATCAAAACTTCCAAGCCAAGAAATCAATTAACTCAAGTCCATGAGATTTGTACCTATGTGCTCAATAAGAGATGACACGTTCAGCAAGAAATCACATGAAGTACGTGTTGCTCTCAACCTGATTCCTCCTTGACCTCTTCGTCTTCCTCTACATGTATCTGCAAGTCCTTTCTTGTCATTCTACCTTTGCAAATTCAAATAGACCTTTGCAAAAGAAAAAATATAACCTCCACAAGAAAAGCAAGTGTGAATGTGAAAAACTCAATGTGAGTTACACAACCCAAGCTAGTAGTGAATGTAAAAGTGCAAGCTTTTGTGTACTGCCAAAACTCCTCTCAACCTCAATCCCCTAGCTTGCAAACACCTTGCTTGCAACTCTATGGAGTATATAGAGATCAAAATTTCTTTAGTTTTTTTTCTTAACTTTAGCACCTTAATACCTAAACTCTACATTCACACAAAATCTTAAACCTATCTACAATTTGCAGCAAATCATCCATGCAACAAAAAAGACAGATCCAACACACAAACATGAACTGATTGCCTCTCGATTTTCCATCCTATACTAATCCATGCGACGTTTTGGAGTGCCAGTTCCTATTTCACTGCTCAGCCTAGAGCACACATGCCTAGTTGGTCAAATCTATTGGTCTCAATAATGAAACCAAAATGTCACTATTCTTGTCGCTCTCGCGAGCAACACTGTTGGGCATACAAACCGCTTATTGATTCAAGCATTTCAAGGAACCAAACTATGGCTACCTCTCACATAGCTAATGCACACATGAAAAAGAGTGAGCTTACCAATTAATCCATTCATTTTACTCTAGCCACACAAATTTTCCAATAGCTCCATGATCCAAGGGATGCACTTACACAAGCTCCATCTCCATGCTCCACCTATCATGCTCATCACATGAAGGGGAAAAGATAATAGAAGAAGAATGGAAGAGAAGCAAGAGCTTCTCCAAATTTGTCCAAGCTCGGCAAAAGCATCAAGTGGATAGGCTTTCCAAGAAACCACTTTTCCAGAAGGGTTAACGTGTCCAAGTCTTCAAGACTTGAATGGAAATCTTTCGGCCAACCTTAAATATAGATGGAGAGGTCCTTTCTAGGTCTTTCATGATTCCATAACTAACTCTCTCTATCTGTTCAATTTATAAGGTGATTCTCTCACCACTTCATGATCAAATTCCAAATTTTGTTTCCCATTAGTTGCCCGTCTCGATTTGGATACAGAATGTTGAAATGTCAGAGTGGAAACATGGAAATGTGTGCACAAGAGGGAGAAAAGACCTCAAAGTACAAGAACAAAATCTTTCTTTTACTAAGTTGCTTATGGAGTACAGCTTGTACACTCTCTCATCTAATGACATTTAGGCTATTTATATAGCCATAAGAAGCTAGGTTTAGGGTTTCCCTTGTCCTCTAGTCCATTCATACCTCATCTTCCCTCATTCACCCTTGCTTACACCACGTTCCCATGCTATAAGCTAGGGTTAGGGTTTCCCCTATCCTCTAGTCCAATCGCACTTCACCTTCCCTCATGCACCTTCGCTTACATTAGGTTCCCATGCTATACTTCTAACAGCTCCCTCAATGCCAAGGTGGCATTGGATTACATAGCATGTAAATGGTCCCCCCCCTTAATGAACTAGTGGGTTGCCTTTATAAAGTAGGCTACATGGATATTTGTGAAAAGATGATACAACAAACACTAGAAAAGGTGGTCATTAGGTGCTTTGGAGACATAATTGGCCTCCAATTGGTACTTCAAGGGAGTTAGGACATTTACTAGTGATAAGCTATTTTTTATTATATTTGTTGCACTTCATTTGTTGGGATGTTTTCTCCAACAGTTGCTTACAATATGTCCCTTTTTATTGCAAAAGGAGCATTTAGTAGTAATATTTCTTGAGCTCATTCCACTTCTCCTTTGCAGTTGCAAGTTGATTAATGTGGTGGATTAAGGATTCATCCAAGTGCAACATTTTTATGGCTTGGACTCTTTCATCATCATCTACATCCATAGGGTTGGATGGATCAATGCCCTTTAATGAAGGGTCAATAACTCCTCTCCATCATTTTATATTTCGCTAATACTTGCATGGGTGAAAGTCTCTCCCATCAAACTTGTGGATTTGTGGTTTTATATCAACAAATCTTACTGATTGCACCAAGCAATGGCAATGTCTAATCCTTTACAAGGTGGGCAAAGAGCGGAAGCAAATGGTGTTTACACCATCAAATATCAAGTTGAAAGTGATGAAGTGATCAATGTGTTTATATCATACACATAGCCTTACAAAAGGAAGATAATAAATGTTAGAATCACTGTTAGTGACTTCAAGGATGATTAAAGTGGAAATGAAGAAAGCTTGATCTTCTTGGCTATGGCTTCCCGCTAGACCCATAGTTAGGGTTTCATTGTGTGTGGCCAATAGAGAGGGAATTAAATCAAACCATTTTAGGTTTAGATAGCCTATTTGGGGGCTAACATAGCCCCATGGAAGTTTGACTGATTGCACTATCCAAAACATGCAGCTATTTTTGCAATGTCAAGCTATACGACACAAAATGTTGAGGTTTTAGGTCCTAGGCCTATGCACCCTAAGCTGGGGAAGAGGTCTCTAGAAGAAAGCAAACCAAAATATTCCCTCCTTGCACTTAGGCCAAGATGGATTTAGAGGAAGCTTGTTGGATCAGAGATGCTCTGATACCATGTTGAATTATCAGAGTGGAAACATGGAAATGTGTGCACAAGAAGGAGAAGAGCTCAATGTACAAGAATAAAATCTTGCTTACTAAGTTGCTTATGGAGTACAACTAGTATAGTCTCTCATCTACATTGAGAATTACCTTTAGGTTGTTTATATAGCCACTGGAAGCTAGGGCTAGGGTTTTCCATGTCCTCTAGTTCATTCACACCCCACCTTCCCTCATGCACCCTTGCTTATGTTGGTTCCCATGCTATACTTCTAACATAGAAGGCTACAATCTTGGTGACATGGTGTTCATTTATGAGCCCCACTCATTTGATGATAACCATGACGATGGCATGGTATCTCGAAAAACCCATTTTCACATGCCTTATTATGGCCTATTTTGCTAACATGGTGTACATGCATTGAGCATAGTCCCTCTGCATTAACTCAATAGACATTTAAGAAAGACTTTCTCTTTTAGCACCATTATTTGTCATCTAACACTTGTGTTCGTCACCTTGTTTCTCAAATTTTCTTTCTTTGAATTCTCTGTGTATCACCTTTCTTCATTCTTTCTTCTACGGCTACCTTTTAGCTTACTACTGAGGAAGTTTACCCTCCTACTATTTAGGCCCTCACCAATGCATAGCCATGGATTGACTCTCTGCATAACCCCAGCCCACCAATGCTCTCCACCTTAGCCATCAAAGAAATCTTCAACCCCATTGTGAATAAGGAGTATTGGCTAAGCAACCTCCTCGAACCCCACAAATCTAAGCAAGACACCTTGAATATATAATATGTGCACACGTGTGTGTGTGTGTGTGTGTGTGTGTGTGTGTGTGTGTGTGTGTGTGTGTGTGTGTGTGTGTGTGTGTGTGTGTGTGTGTGTGTGTGTGTGTGTGTGTGTGTGTGTGTGTGTGTGTGTGTGTGTGTGTGTGTGTGTGTGTGTGTGTGTGTGTGTGTGTGTGTGTGTGTGTGTGTGTGTGTGTGTGTGTGTGTGTGTGTGTGTGTGTGTGTGTGTGTGTGTGTGTGTGTGTGTGTGTGTGTGTGTGTGTGTGTGTGTGTGTGTGGTCTTGTAAATGTGTGTCTTCTCTCTCCATCTCATCATTTTTATTAAATCTCTCATTTCTTTTTTTTCCTACTGTAGCTCATTTTTCTTGATCTCATATGTGTGCATGTGTACACATGTGTATATATGTGTATGTATATGTATCTATATATATTTGTGTGTGGATTTGTGTGTCAACATATGTGCATGTGTGCATATTTATAAGTGTGTATCCATTCTCTCTCTCTCTCTCTCTCTCTCTCTCTCTCTCTCTCTCTCTCTCTCTCTCTCTCTCTCTCTCTCTCTCTCTCTCTCTCTCTCTCTCTCTCTCTCTCTCTCTCTCTCTCTCTCTCTCTCTCTCCGGGAGGTATATCAGATCCCCTTGTGAGCACCATTGGTGTGAAACAAGGATGCCCACTCTCACCGACTCTATTTGGGCTATACATTGATGAGATAGCAGAGTTTATTCAACAGCGAGCCAGTGGAGGTATAGATCTCAGTGGAGCTACAGTTCATATCTTACTATATGCAGATGACATTGTGTTGGTCTTAGACTCAGCTCAGGGATTACAACAGCATTTATTAGCATTGGATGATTTTTGCATACAGAGAGGCATGACAGTGAACCTTGGTAAAACCAAGGTTCTTATATTCCATACATCAGCTCAGATACGCAGACAGAGTATTTTCATGGCAGCAGGAGGGAGTATTGAGGTCACTAGATCATATGTATATTTGGGAGTCACCTTTACAGCAGCTTCAGGGACTTTCTCGATGACACAGGCAGCTCGTGACTGCCTCACTAGAGGATACTCAGCATTGGCTCTTATGGAGCGACAGTGTTATCAGGCACATTTCCAGGAGCCCCGCACCAAGGGGTGGCTCTTTGATACTCTAGTCACTCCAGCACTGATGTATGGAGCAGCTATATGGGGGCCAGGCCTTGCCGATTATGTATGGACATTGATGGAGAGACCTCAAGTGATCATGATATCTAGATTGATTCGCAGCAAGGCCTCAGTCCCACATGACATTGTGCGAGCAGAGCTTGCCACACCGCCCATGCTAGTCGAGGCATTATTTTAGACAGTCTGCTTCCTACACAGATTTCAGGATATGGACAGAGATCGCATTGCATATAGAGCATATATGGCATCTCAGGAGATGGCTCGAGCGGGGGATACCACATCATGGTATGCACAGACTAGAGCTTGGTTTGACAGACATGGGCTGGACATTGATAGACTCCCACCTCTTCTATATGATACTCAGGCTCCCACTTACACCCTCTCTCTCTCTGTGAGGAACAGAGTCATCAGACAGGAGATATGGCATATTTATATACAGAGGACATGGGTCAGCCCTGCACAGCCACTGCCATCGAAGATGGCACATTACCATACACAGTTCTTGAGCATATCAGAGTAGGGATTCATAGAGATTCCGAGATATATGCAGATCTATATGCCACATCGATTGAGAGTTCTTATTGGACAGCTCAGGGTATCATCACATCAGCTTATGATTGAGAGTGGCAGAGCCAGTGGCATCCCATGGGAGGAGAGGATATGCCCCCTTTGCAGATCAGAGGTGGAGAGTGAGGAGCATTTTGTTCTCAGATGCCCGGCATACTCAAAGTTGAGATCTAGATACACATTGAGCAGCTCACTTCAGGGATGTATGACTGATATGGATCAGAGATCATTTGGCCATTTTCTAGGAGAGGCATGGCACATCAGAGAGCAGAGCACACAGCGGGTCCCAGTCAGAGAGGGGCCCACCCAGACGACTATTACACAGTTCTTTCAGACAGACAGAGTGAGAGCTACTATACCAGCCTCCAGCCAGACCTCCGGGCTCACACTATAGCAGGCTGAGGACCAGCGTACCCGACGCCGCACAAGGATTCGGGGGTTTCGAACCCCACAGCCACACCGACAGGAGATCCGGAGGATTCTTGATCTACATCGACAGCAGACTGAGATCCGACGACACTCGACACATTGGATCTCAGATCTCCAGTTTGCTCTTTCTCCACCGCCGATGTACCACATCCTGCATCCAGGAGGGATCACCTGCTATTAGCGACTTCAACGACTGCTACTACATCCCAGGATAGTATATCTCCCTGCCTCTGTTACATATACACATCGCACCACTTTATCACAGCCGACAGTTGTTCCCCTATCACAGCCGACATTTGTTCCCCTTTTGTAGCCATTATCTGGAGTACCAGAGCTACATATGCACATACACATATACGACACTTATCACACTCACAGCACCGTATTTTCAGTTTCCAGTTTTTAGCTTTTCATTCAGCACTTTTATTTTGGATAGCTGGACCTCATCAGTTATATCACAGTTTGTCTCATAGGCCAGTTTCGGTCTTTAGAAGACGTTAATATAACTTTCTTTCTTTCTTTCTTTCTCTCTCTCTCTCTCTCTCTCTCTCTCTCTCTCTCTCTCTCTCTCTCTCTCTCTCTCTCTCTCTCACACACACACATGGTCGAGATCCTAAAGACAAAGCTCTCAATAATATATAGAATAGATGTTACTCAACATATGAGGCACTTTGGCCACCTTAAGGCCTTGTTTAGTGCATGACAATGGTCAATACATGAGGGCATCACTATTGTTAAACAAGCCTCGATTGATGTAATAAAATATTGTATAGAAATCCAACTAGTTGTGCAACATAAGACAACCCCACCACAAAGCCCTAACCCTCAATTCAATCAATCACCACCTTACAAATTACATAGGTCAATCAAGTACTCATTAAATCAACACACCACCATTGTGCAACACAACAAGCATTTAATAAGGTTAATGTATGTTGACGCAAGCCTTGTTCATCTCGAAGGCAAGCCAAAGGGTTTTCACAACATATAGCCAAACTCCTTCTCGTCTCTCAAGACCTTCTATTTATATTTCATTTTTTGTAATTGTCTTCTAGTTTTACTATTCTTTTCATTTCTTCACCTTTTTCTTCTTCAACCTTAGTCCTTCACCAAGGGTGGAAGAATAATGCATGGAAACAAAGAGAGATAGCAAGAGGATCTATTCATGCTCATATCCCATCTTGCATTTGCTCTCACACAAAGGTCTCTCCCCCTCTTTTTAATATTTGTTTACTTCTCAAACTCCCCTTCTCCACTTCTTAGGAGTTTTTGATCTTCTATTATTCTCATCTTTTTATCTTCCCACCCTTTACCTTCTTTTTAATACAACTCATGAAATGGAGTCTCTCAATTTTTGTGTTTTGTGTTTTACAAGTTTTATGTTTGAGTTTTGTGCATCTATACATTTAGTATATTTATTCGCAACCAAGGATGATGATAATCAAGATGTAATAATGTCACACAACTTGATCAAGCAAGAAAGTCCAAAAAAGGTAAATACAATCGACCTCCTTATCTAGACTAAGATCAGGATTAGGATTAGGTCACTTCTCTAGGGTGGTGCCCCAATTTAGGGTTTGCATCTCTTTTAAGTTTTAGGGTTTCCACAACTTCAAATTAGGGTTTGCACCCTCTTTTGGGCATCCTACCCACTTTGTCAAATCTAAGCTAGTCAATCCTTGAAGCATGCTTGCACCTTACCATAAATAGACCTAGCCTATGCTATTGCAAGTAGAAATTCATGTGCACAACCCACACAACCATTATGAGTACAACAAATACAACTACATGTAATAAATATAGTGTGCATGGGAGTAATGAACCCAGCTCTCACAAAATAATATCATCATGATAATAACATGTCCACAAAGTAAGCACTCCAAAAATAATAATCTACCAAAAAGAATGATTGAAACTTGCACTTTCACTTTGCTTTGATATACTTTGATGTTGTCTTTCACATTTGATGTTAACTTTAACAAAAGCCACATCTTCCAAAAGCATCCACTCTCATCCCTAGACTCATTGACCCCACCAATAAACCCCACCTATTCTACCCCATTGCATGGCTCCTATCTACCTTTCTTATATACACATCAAATTGAATCAACGGTGTATGTGTTGCCTATAATTCAACAATTTTTGTATAAGCACAAATTCTTATTTATGTTTTAAATAATATCATCTCTATACTCTCAACCCCATGATTTATGTTAATCATTTTTCTTGAACATGCACATGCGCACACACACAAATATCATTATGTATGTACTCTTTTGTAAAAGGACAAAACCAAAGCCATGACTAATAATATCAAAACCTTAAAGAAAGACATGAGTCAAAGAATAGTTGATAAACATTAGTAAGTCACCAAACCTTTTATAATATTTTCTTATCAAAACTTCAAATGAATTATTGGATAAGAGGGGATAACCATCATGAAGCATGTGGAGATTTAATATCCAATCAAGCTCTAACTTCACAAGATATGGCCACTTTAGTCGACCGAGAAGACACCACTTCTATATTCAATTAACATGTAATTCAATCTGCCTTATGAGTCATGACTTTTATGCTTTAAAAATGATATTAATGTTCAATCTATTAATAAGTAATGCTAAGGCATCACCGATAAAAAGGCTATTAATATTCATTGGTTTTATTGGTCTTGGTGTATTGCACCTAGGGATGACACCAATTGAGAACTAGCCCATGTTTGTTTGATGTATCTATAAGGACATACCCTACCACTAGCTCAATTATTGGTTTGCCCAACTTAGTGTTGTCATTAACAAAGTGTTATCTTAAGCTCCCCATTTCTTAGCACTAAATGCCATTTTTTATAAAAAAGTGGAAACCAATCCCCATCCATTTGGTTGAATTCATGTAGTTGAGTCATAGCAATTGGTATTCTATATTTGGGAGTAAATTGAGGGCAAGATTTGGTGAAAATGTCCTACAAGTAGGCCCAAGAGCAATTTGTACATACAAAAAATGCTTATGAGCTCTCAACATCAAAGATATGAGTAGTCTTTGACCAACATTGTTGGTCACATGCAAATCAACCACCCTTGTCCAAGGAAACGTTTGGTTGGTTACATATACTAAGCCAATGCTTCTTGTCTCATTATTTTCACAATGATCGAATGGTTGCTTATTTAATATAAGTGAAATGACTTTCACACACCTTGGATTTAGGATCCCATTGTGATTGATATCTTGTTATCATTGTACTAGGCAAAGAGAAATAAAATTCTATTATTAATCTAGTTTAAAGAAAATACTTAATGGCTATGTCCATGGACATGTATAAGAGAGATGGATCCAATAGCATGCCTTCGAAAGAAGTGCTTTTGACAATTAGCAAACATTAGAAAAAAGTTGAGAATCGATTTAGTTTTAGTAAAATGTGAAAATGATTGTGTTCGACATTATCAAAAGGTGACATTTATAGCTCCAAAAGGGATGGACTCAACAAGAGCTTAATAGCATTCATAAGCTTCCAATAGAAAACCTATCTTAGTGTAGCCCTTGCTATTAGGGCATATGACACTTTGTAAACATTATATTTATTCCTAAGATTCCTTAAGTAAGCAAAAAACTCCCTCAAAATTCCTAACATTTTTCATAGAACTCCTCTTGATTCATAAGGTTTTCTACTCTCAAAGCATTTCCTATAGCCCAAATCTGCTTCAATACCACTACCCTTATCAAATTCTAGATCTTAACAAAAGCATTGTTCATATACCCTCTATCTCTGAAAAGCATGTGGTGCATACTAATATTTGACTACATAGCAACCTCCTCCATATATTTTGATGTCTTTCTCCATAAAGATCAAACCTCTTGACACTCCTAAAAGAAGTGGACAATGTTCTCTTCCTTTTTTGTAAAATGGATAGTTCCATTATTAAATCAAAAGTATATATTTACAGCATCAAAAGATGCAGCTAGGCCTTAGGCCTGAGAGCTAAGTTTCTTCAAAAACGAGAAAACAACTAGCACCTCATAAAGGAGAGAATTGAGGCATTCATCAATGGGTTTGTAGGGCCCTTTCCCAAAAACAATATCATTTCTTCTTCGCCAAATAAACTGTAGGGCAATTCTAGAAAGCGAATAGATAAGTTTCCAATTAGCATAGTCAAAGTAGGATTTATCTCCAATAAAAGTCCTAGTGGTTCCAAAAACCTTTCTTAGGTTGGCATCAAACAACCATTTTCTTATCTTCCTCCATATAGACATGCGTATGAAGACAAACCCAAAAAATATGCTTTCCCTTCTCCTCTACTCTTCTACAAAGGGGGCAAAGGGGAGATAATGCAGTGTGCTTGGCAAGACCACCCCTTAAGGGGACCTTCCTCAATAATAAGCATGTAAGATGTTCAATCTAAAGGATGGGGCAATCTTCCAAACATGCTTAAGTATCATCTCCATGTAGACATCCTGGTTGTCGGGAAGTCTTTCCTCCATCTCATATGCACCCTCATGGAATTTGTAGGCCTTGAACCCTTGAAATCTCTTCTACACTTACAAAACCATAATGGCTTCCTTTGTGGGGCTTTCAAGTGAACATAAGATAGTTGAAGACTTAGCAACTGGGAGGTAGGATCTTTTGTTAAATCTCCACACATTCCTTCCAACCCATCTCTCTACATGACAAAAAGGTTAAAACTTTGATGGATCTTAGATAATATCATGGAATTTGTGACTGTAAGAATCCCAAATATCTAGCCTGATTTTCATGCCATATAAGTGAAGTTTATGGGCCATTTTTTCTAGCCTTATTAGTAGGAGCATTGGGTGGATCAAAAGCATGCAGATTGACTCAAATGCTTCTAGTAAGAGAGGGATCTCTGGCTCTACAATTAACATCAGACCAATCAACATCAAGCCAATAACTCTTTAGGAGGATGGGGGAGTAGATTATGTCCTACCGATCAAGATCAAACCATGAAGGCCTTTGATTGGGACTTGTGCAATCCAATTCTTGATTAGGTTTGAGGTCCATCAACCTTCTTCATGAGTTACAGAGTGAACCTTTGGGACTTCTTGTATAGGCCTTCTAAACTCACACCCCCATCTTTCCTATCCTCAGTGATAGTAGCCCAACCAATTTGTGCTTGTCTAGGCTTGCCTATGTATGACCATATGTAGTCCCTAAACATTTTCTTTATTTTCAACCATACTGCCTTGCTAAAACCTAGGAGGGCACCCACATATATAGTAGATGCAGTGAGTATGTCTTATCTAGAAATAGTTATATGACTTACAAAGTTCAAAGGGTATGACTTCCATTTGTTGCCAACCTTGGAGAAGAACCACAAGCATCATTGATTGATTGTCAAGCCTATGATGATGGGGCAGTCTAGGTAATAAATTACTTCTCTTGGATTAATAAGATCAAAGTTGTAGGCAAGCATCCAATCTTTTGGGGCCTTCCAAAAGAGCAATAGAAATTCACTTTTCGATTGATTAAATTTTGAAGTAGATACATTAGCAAAGTTAGAATCAACTACCAGTAGATTATCAATAGATACATTTTAGTTGCAGCAATACTTGCATTATCATCAAAGAAAAATTGAGCTATCATATTGAAACCATCTGGCAATGGTAGACACTTTATTGCCCCTTCTTAACTCATGTCAATGTTTCACAATATCAAATTAGTGAATTTTGTGAAGAACAATGAAGCTAAAGGACATCCTTGTCTAATGGATCTCCTAATAGCAAAGGTACTCATCTTGTTAAGATAATCTTTTGGCATAGGGGATTCCGTGCCTACACTAGGCACTAAGTGACTATTAAAGACATCAACAATAGTCGCATAATCAATAGTTAGGTTGCTTTGAGAGTCTTTAATGGAAACAATAGTTTCTTTTTTTTCTTCATCTTTAAAGAGTCAAGGAAAAAAGTAGAGGATGCATCACCATGCAATTCCCTGAGGCCCTTGGTTGAACTCACATTGCGTGCACCTTCACTTCATCTTGCAACTTCAAGAAGAGATCAAGTTCATTTACCAATCTTTGTAGATAAGAATTATGGGGTCTAAGGTTGATATCATTCAATAGTGATTGCCAGCACTCGGTGTTTCCTCATCCCTAGTCCTTTAAACATCGAGTTTCTTTCCATGCCATTCAGAGAAGCTAGTCAAAGCATCTAGGCATGTCTTCCAGTGGGTATTTAGGGGAGACACAAGGATCTCTAGCTTTAGCCCACACTTTCTCCATAGTCCCATAGAATTTGTGATCCTCCAAGGAGGTGTGTTCAACTTGAATAATGGGAGACTACGTAGGGTTGTTTCTTCTTCATAGCCTTGCAGAATCTATGATCCTCCGAGAAGGAGGCGCTCAACTTGAATAATGGGAGATATGCAAGATTGTTTCTTCTTAAACAAGTTTGAGGGAGAGAATGATAGGGGTGTGGCTAGAAATAGTGATTTCATGTAGGCCCATGAATGAAATTTTACCACTAAACCACCAACCCTCGAGACTAGCATATATACAATCGAGGAAGTCTACTCTCCATGTAGAGTCACAATGTGTATTGTGCCAAGTAAAAAAGCGTGTATTCTTTTCAACAAGGGCAAGACCCTTGAGATCACAAGTGTCATGAAATCATCCATGCCATTCATTCCTCAATAGTCATAGTTGTTCCCTCATGACACCTATCACATAGACACATGACCATATTGCAATTGCTTACTAGTAATGCAAGACAATGAACACAAGAGGCCTTAAGTGATCTCCATTGCAAGGATTTTGTTGTGTAGAAATGTTAAAGGTCTATATAAAGGCCACCACCATCATCTCTCATCCTACTTTGATGGATGTCGCAACACATGATCCATCTCTAGCTCTCACCATGCCAAAGCAGGGTTGACATCTTCTTTGATGCATAACATAGCTCCACCTTTGTCCCTACATGCATGATCCAAAAAAGAGGGAGTATTTGGAGAGTACAATATTATAACAAACATCTTCATCTAATATTACGTTGTCCCTACATGCATGATCCAAAAAGAGAGAGTATTTGGAGAGCAAAATATCATAGCAAACACCTTCATCTAAATTTATTTCTTGCAAAGCAATAACATGCAACCTTCTCATCAACTTAAAACATATTTACTTATGAAGATAAAAGCCAAATCCTCTCATGTTCCATGTGCAAAAATTAATATTGGATTTCATCTTAGCCCTTTCAATACACGTGCCATCTATTTCAGTGAGGAGTTCACGACTATGATTTGGAGGTTGACCAATATATTCTTGGCAAGTATCTTATGGAAAACCTTGCTTTTGCCTTTGCCATCTTTGTCTCTGACATTAGGATTCAGATTTTCCTTGTTTGAAGAAGCGTGCCCAACTTTGGTCTTCTAAGCTTCTTGCCTCATAGGTGGGCCAATCTTGTCTAGCTACGTAGTGATGAGGGGGGTTTTATCCTTGTTGACCTAGGGCTTATTTGTGAGCTGCAGAGTTTGCTTGGGCACTATCATGCTATTGGAAGCTTCAGCATGAGATGGTTTAGGTGGTTCCTCACACTGTGCTTCTTCTCATCCCTCTTGCTATTATAATCAGTTTGCTAAGGCATATATAGTGCACACTTGCTAGGATAGGCTTTCGCAAGTGGTCAATAGTATTGTGATAATAACACACATCTAAAAATGGAAGTAGATACCCAACAATATTTCAAAGCCCTTAGGATCTTGTAATTGTAGCATCTTAGGAGGTTCATTGTATTTATTCCATAGAATGCAAACTCCGTGATCATTCTTGAGCATCCCCTAGGGGGTGGCAACCATTAGAGTATAGCCCAATGTTGCAACAATATCAGATATCTCATCCTTTAGCCATAGGGGTGTTGAGAAATGACAAATGATGTATGCTCCAGGAAGAGCTGTCTTGAATCCCATATGCACAATGAGGAGAGTGGAACAACTTAACTTCTATAAAGCATTATACTTGACTATCACTTTCACAATGGTGAATCAAATATCATGATGCTTGGTACTTTCACTTAGTATCTTTGTCATTCTCATTTTCCTACACAAGATTATGTTTATGAGTCCAAGCTAATCTATCTTGGAAACTAATTCACTTGTGTAGCAGTTGCTCTACATTGTTTATGTTAACATGAATCTAGCCTTCATCTTCCATCCTCCATAACTTCTGCCATGCTCTAGATCCACATTCTTAACATGGTATTAGAGCCCAATCGAGCATGGCTTAGCTCCTCTCCATCTCTTCTTAGCTCAATTTGAGTGTTGAACCCCATCTCCAACCTCGTTTGCATCTCTACCTTCAATGAAGCTTCCATAGCAGCCATAGTCGGCAGCACCTTGTCAACTTGAAGCTCTCATATCTCTCTCCACATGCCAAATCTCTCTGAACTTCCTTCTGGAGAAGTGATTGTCTACTTCTAGAGCTCCTCCCTAGCACATCAATCATTGGCATTGGGCAACTATAGCTCTAATATTGCACAAAATACTACTTGTTGTCCTGATTGTGTCTGTTGATTGGCGTACCTACTGACCTTGGAGGAAGTAGTGTGAGCAAACTAAGGCATCTCAGCCCTTGCTCTCTTTAAGAGAGTTGTTCTCTGACTTAAGGAGCTTCTCCTCGTCACTGTTAACCCCAACACGAAAAGACGCAGGGCAAAGGCGGAAAAAAGGTAACCCGATGGAAGGAAAAGAAGGAGAAAAGGCCAAAAGCGCAAGGACAACCGTTAAAGGCCAAGGCAACCACGAAAAGGGAAAGGCGCATAAAAAGCGCACCCTAAAATCTTGTAAAAGATTGCCGGGCTCTCACCCGTGCGATTTGTAAATATAGAAGGGTAGTGAAAAGGAAGCAAGGAAGATAAAAGGACAATGGAAAACAGGGCCTGGGCTATGACCGGCCATGTAAAAAAGGGGAAAAGGGGATGACCGCCCAAAAGGGAAGTAGGGTTTTGTATATAAAGTTGAAAAGTGAATGAAGAGCTCATTCTTTTGGTGTGGCAAAACTAGTCTTCTTCTTCCTCTCTTCTTCTCTCCTTCTTGCTTGCGTATGCTCTTGAGAGAGAGTGTGTGAGAGTGTGAGTGTGTGAGAGAGTGAGGAATCAAGAGGGTGAAGCTCTCCACCATCTCCTCTCCCCTTCTCCTCTTCTCTTTTCTTCTCTTCTCTTGCGTGCGCGGCTATGGAGGATGAGGCTTGGAGATGGAGGAGGCTTGAGGATGCTTGAGCTAGCATCAAGAATCGTGGAGCTACCGAAGTGTGAGAGAGAGGAGGGTACTCAATCAAGCATCAAGGTAAGTTCACTGCATTCGTAGGATCGACGGCGCGTCAGCTAGGTGAGAGATAGCCATGAGAGCTCGCTTGGAACGCTTGAAACAATAAGCGGTCCGTGGGTCTTGGCGGTTGTGCGAAAGCTCCCACATTTTGGTTCCGTTGCCGGGACCAACGGATTCAAGCTCGAGCACTCGCGTGCCCCATATCGAGCATCGAAGTAGGGCATTCACCCTGAAACAGAGCTTGAGGTAGGTAGGAAGTCGGGTGTTTTTTATCTTCAGAACATGTAAGGGCTTTGGAACAATCTGGTTATTAATGACTGGAAAACATGGAGAAATTAGTTCAGTGTTTTGCTTTCGATTCAAGATGTGTTTAGGATAGATTAGCAGTAGGAAATCACACACGAAAAGGCAAAGGGCTGCTGCTGTGAAACAGGGGGAAAACCACAGGAAACAAAGGGAAAAAATGAAGTAGATGCAAGGTAACGGCATAGAAAATGCCAGGGAAGGAACCTGTAGTGTGTAGGGCAGAGCTAGCAGGGTACAAACTCTGGGAGGGCAAGAGGACCCCATTTCCAACCAACGGAGAGCGAGAGAGATAGAGAGTGAGTGAGTAAGCGAGCTGGGCCGCCGTACGATCGACCAGAGCTAGGAGGACATCGCATTCGGCGACTTCAGGTAACCGACCTCGTCTGTCCCACTTCAGCTCTGTCGCGGGGTAATCGCATGACCAACAAGATAATACACCTAGTGAGAATCGAGCAAATCGGTGTGTAACTCATTGGACCGGCGAAATCGGACGGCCAACCCAGTGTCCGATTCCCAGAATCGGACACTCGGACAACCGTCCGATCGGAACAACCCGTTCAATCACTAGGCTCGGAGCAACTGGTCCGATCGAACGTGCCACGTGGCACTCAGACCAACTTGTCCGACTCAACCACTCGGACGCTCCGACTCGGACCCACCCGGTCCGATCGGACAAAGTAACACACGTCACCGGTCGGACCATGTCCGGTCCGATTCCTAGAATCGGACCCATCCATAATCGGACCAGTAAGAATCGGATCAACTGCCTAGAATCGGACCGCCTAGAATCGGACCGATTCCTCGCACACTCGCCCGTCCGATTCTTGAGAATTGGACACACGGACCTTAAGACCCCCACTTTGCCCTAACATACCTGGTCCGATCCCCACAATCGGACCACTGGTAAATCGGACGTCCGATTCCCAGAGTCAAACCAAAACAAAACTTGACCCATCCAGGGACACACTAGGGCACTCCCCCAGCGGCCCACCCCCACGTGAGCAACAGGAAGCAGCATAGGACCCTGTGACCCGTAAGGCGGCCAGGACTAGAGTAGCAAAGCCTGTCAGGCCCAAAACGAGCAAGGGTGAGTAAGACGCCGGGGAATCACTCACAGCACTCTGATTGGATTTCGGCACTTAAAGAACACTTAGGAAAGTCGAAAGCCTGATTGAGCACGAGTGCATGAGGAACAACACACTCACGAGTGACCCTAAGTTGAGCACTGCATTCAAAAATTAAAAAGAACTCACTCAGATAAATTACCCAAAAAAACCCACCACTAGGAGAAAACCCAAGGGTAAGCAAACGCACAGAGCGCAAGGTAGGATCAAGCAAGGAGCGACAACGACGAGGATCTGACTTACAACCAGGCGCGAGAATTCCACCATGACAGAGGGAGGATCGGATCATCGGTTTGCAGGAGAGCTAGATGTTAGCGCATTTCCAGAAGCCATACAGCAAATGGTGAGCAGTTACGATGCACATGCCAGGTATGAACACCATGGCAGGATGGCGGAGGCAATCATTGCGAACCTAGAGGAGGAGAGGAGGCTAGCCCGCAAGGCATTGCAGGGCATAGCAGACTATAATAGGGACCAACAAGCCAGGAGCCTAAGGTAAAGCATGGAGCTGCATGAGGTGCAGCGAGTGTTGAACTTGGCTGGCCGAAACCGAACAGACTAGGAAAGAGCACTCGAGGAAGACCTGACGCTGGGCGAGCTCCTCATGAAATGGCTGCTCGATAACACTGCGGTGGAACAAAATGCCGCTACGCTAGCAACCTCGCTACTTGCAGGACTAGGGGCAACCCAGGGTTCAAAGAGCCAAGCCAAAATACCTATCGTCGCTAAGCAACTCGACAAGTACCAGCCATTGGACGACCCATACAGCTTTGTCGAACAGTTTGAGCAGGTCTGCGAAGCCAATGGCCTCAACGACTAGGCCCAACGTTCGCAAGCATTCGGACTTTGCTTAAGCGATAAGGGTAGGATGTGGTATACGAGCCTAGATGCTATAGAACGAGCCAACTTCAATAACCTCAAGGACCTTTTTGTCAAGAGGTTTGCCGAACCTGGATACTCTGACAACCTGCTAGTGCGTCTAATGAACGTCAAGCAGAAGGAGAACGAGGGCATCCGCGACTATGTGACCCATGTGAGAAGCCTCCTTAAGAGAATCCCCTTGGGCGAAAGACCGACTGACAGGGCAGTGTCAACCGTGTTCATCAGCGGGATTCGGGATGAAGAATTGTACAAAGCACTAGCATGCAACTCGAGCTTGCAACGGGACGTAGTGGCTAGGGTTTTTAAGGAAGCCATTAGGGTCGATGACCAGCTAAGAGAGCGGAGCTCCAGGAGCTCGAACCTAGAAGAAATCAACCCACAAAGTTTAGAACGAACGCCAACCTCTAGCGAGCGATCCAATGCATCGTCCCACGATAAGGGGAAGGCCATCGAGACGGACCACGGCTTGGCCGAGGTCAAGACAGAACTGGCCAAAATACAAGACATGTTAAGGTGACCTACGCGTCTGCACGTCCAATGCGTGTACTGTGAAGGAAACCACCTGCCAGCAGAATGTCAAGGCCCTAGGTCAAGACCCTACGCTAACTGCGGAAGGTTCGGCCATGATGCCGCACACTACAGACTACCACGAAGACTACCATACACGCAGCCCTACGGCCAGCTCTACCCGGCTAACAGGCCACAGCCATTCTACGGAAGGGGAGCCCCGCTTGCCCTACCAGCACCTAACGACACAAAGCCAGTGGTCCCTAGGCTGGACATAAATCCTACCGGTGTTCCTAGACCGCCTGGTCCCTATGTGACCCACCCACCGAGCGATGCTCCCGTGCACTACGTAGAGGAGCCCAGTGACGAAGAAACCTACATATACCCTTACGTCTCGCATGATGACGAGGGCAATGCAATCCTCATGGATTACCGACCAGTACCGGTGATGGCACTAGGACGAAGATGGGGTAGAGGCCTGGGAGGGCAGCCACAGGATCCGGTCACTTGTTGGACGTGTGGACATCCCGGTCATGTCTCATCACGCTGCCCAGAAAGAGAGCAGCAAAGTAGGGACAAAGCTGACCAAAGGTGTGCAGAGTGCGGAATCACTCATCTTTTCATAGATTGCCCAAAACGGAAGCCGCCTTCTGGTTCAGCTAATTTGCCGTCTGTCCCGCTGGGACTGTTTGGTGTTGAAAACCCCGATGGGGAGGCCACACCCCCCTACGAGTGATGACCCGAGCACAAACGAAGCAGGCCGGCGTCTCTCTGCCAGGACCTAGCAATCTCGATGCTACCTCAGTAGAAAAGAAAAGCCGTAGGCAGAAAAAGAAGAGATCAGAGGCTAAGGTCGCACTAAAAACCGACAGCATTACGACCTTACCCCACGGAAAGAAAGTCTCAGACGCAGAGGCAGAGAACTTTAGCCCCTAGAACTGCCCAACAGGAAAGCGCTAAGGTAGGGGAATACCCACACCCCAGGCGGCAATCGGAAGCCATAGAAAAGGTGAAGGAATGGGTGAGAAAGGCTCAACAGCACCTCAAGGATGTCGAACCCATCACGGAGGATGAGATTGAGGACCTCTCCAGCATGAGTGCGCCGTTATCGCTACCCCAACCTAAGTCTGTTGAGGCTGCTACGCCACAAGCCGTGCCGACAAGGCCAAGCCTAGACGTAACAGACCCACAGGACAGCCGTGGCCATTGGCCCGGACAGTCTGAACAAAGGGAAGGACGAGTGTTTAACAATCTCCTAACCACACTAGTGACCACCCCTGTAACGGTTGGACTGGGAGAGCTCCTCAGGCAGCACTCTACCCTATGGCAGGACCTCAAACAGTGGGTCGAAAGACCACACGAGCAAGCTCCGGCAAATGCTCAAGACCAGGATGCAAAAACGCACTTACCAAGTTTGACACTACACTCAGACCCTAAATCCTTGCACATCAACACCTTCTGGGAGGGCTCGGAAATGCACGCAGTCCTGCCAGTCCTAGCCCTGGGGGACGCAACGAGGAAGGGGATCGTAGACACAGGAGCTGGGGTCAGTGTGCTTAACCATGCAGTGCTACAGAAGTGGGGAAACCCGCCTGTCGAAACTGCTCGTATTAACGTCATGCTAGCAAATGGCATGCGAGTGAGACCATTCGGGGTCTTGAAGAATTGGCCAGTGAAGATTGCAGGAGTCCAGTTCTCTGTCGACTTCATCGTCATGAAGGGAGTGGACTATGATATCTTATTGGGTCGACCCTGGATGCACAATGCCAGAGTTATCGAAGACTGGGGTAACAGCCTGATCTTCCTGGGCAACCGAACTAACGCTGTGAGAATAGAGATGGACACTTGAAAGACCTCACCAGTCGACCTGGATGCCATCTCTACTCTACTCAAAGGAACCACCCAAAACAAGGAACCCTATGGGTCCTTGACGAAGTATATCCCTTGCCCAGAGGACGAGCGGGATTGGATGCACGTTCTCGCTACAATTGATCTGCCGTTCTCAGATCATGAAGCGTACGAGCAGGCTGTCAAAACAATTGGCAAGCCAAGAGAAACACAGCCTACACTTGTCTACATGATGGCAACAAGCCTCCATGACGGGCCTAAGCCTGTCGCCTCCCAAGTGCCAACCAATAGGAGAGAACTCCAAGGAATACTGGGGCACCTAACGGACCGACTGGCACGCAACGCAACCGCCAATCTCAAGCCACTCCAAGACCTCTTGGAAGAACCCGAATGGAAGTGGATCAGAGTATACGAACTAAATCTCGAATACAACTGGGCATTGGTCCCCGACCAACAAAATGAGGCAGAGCATGCCTTGGGGGATGATGAGCAGTCCAGCGAGGCGGATTTCAGCGACGAATACGAAGATTGCCAACCCTTCGATGAAGGAAGTGAGGGTGAGATGGACACCGTAGAATATGACACCTAAGGGTGAGAGATTGAGCAAATCCGAGTAGATGCAAAACCACAGCCGAGGCCGGCCCTTAGAATGGACCAAGGAGTCATGTGTGCGAAATGTGATCGTGCTTGGTTGGAACAGATGGGAGCTGTGGATTTTAAGCAGGCCGGCCTGACCCAACCACAAACGGCAGCAATGCTTAGAACCGAGTTGCCATCCGAACTGCGGCCGCCAGGGGAGACTACCTTCTCTAGTGAAAATGGGGAATTCGACTCTGAATCTGAAGTTACTTCAGAGGATGACCCAGAAATCCCTAGGCCACCCATGACCAGACGCACCAGGGGAGACTTACCCATCCACCTGAGGCGCCGACGGTTACGACAGAATGAAGCAGAGCATCCCAACGATGTGCGATCAGAGGAACAAAGGAAGCCACAAGACCTCCCTAAGCGCTTTTCGAAATTCAAAAGAGGGGACAAGGTGGTGGTTCTACTAAATGCCAAGCGCCAAGGGCAAACCCGCGAACCCATCGAAGGGCCAGCCAAGGTCAAGGAGGTAAACCTAGCCCTGGAACGAGAAACACCCCGACCAGTGTTCATTGCGAGGACTTGACCACAAAGGAAGAATCCAGCCTCATCACTCTTTTGCGGGAGTATCGGGATGTGTTTGCTTGGTCTTTAGATGAGCTACGAGGGGTAGATCCGAGTGTTGTGACTCACAACATACCCATGACAACAGATGCAACGTCGGTCAAGCAGCGACCATACCCTATGAATCCAAAGCATGCCCATGCTGTCAAGGAGGAAATTGACAAGTTGATGCGAGCCGGATTCATTTACGAAATTGAGCACACGGACTGGGTATCACCCATAGTCATTGTGATGAAGAAAAACAGCAAGATTCGAGTGTGCGCCAATTACAAGAAAGTAAACGCCGCGACAAAGAGAGATAACTACCCCTTACCGTACACCGAACACATGCTTGAGAGGGTGGCAGGTAAGGAAGCCTACAGTTTCCTGGATGGCTTCTCGGGATACAATCAGGTGCAAGTGCACCCTGCGGATAGGCACAAGACCGCCTTCGCCACTGAGTGGGGCGTCTTTGCCTATGTAGTCAGCTCCACGATTCTTGATGCTAGCTCAAGCATCCTCAAGCCTCCTCCATCTCTAAGCCTCATCCTCCATAGCGCCGCGCGCAAGAAAAGAGAAGAAAAGAGAAGAGGAGAAGGGGAGAGGAGATGGTGGAGAGCTTCACCCTCTTGATTCCTCACTCTCTCACACACTCACACACTCACACTCCCTCTCTCAAGAGCATACACAAGCAAGAAGGAGAGAAGAAGAGAGGAAGAAGAAGACTAGTTTTGCCACACCAAAAGAATGAGCTCTTCATTCACTTTTCAACTTTATATACAAAACCCTACTTCCCTTTTGGGCGGTCATCCCCTTTTCCCCTTTTTTACATGGCCGATCATAGCCTAGGCCCTGTTTTCCATTGTCCTTTTATCTTCCTTGCTTCCTTTTCACTACCCTTCTATATTTACAAATCGCATGGGTGAGAGCCCGGCACTCTTTTACAAGATTTTAGGGTGCGCTTTTTATGCGCCTTTCCCTTTTCGTGGTTGCCTTGGCCTTTAACGGTTGTCCTTGCGCTTTTGGCCTTTTCTCCTTCTTTTCCTTCCATCGGGTTACCTTTTTTCCGCCTTTAACCTGCGTCTTTTCGTGTTGGGGTTAACATTACCCCCCTCCTAGACGAGTGCCAGTCCCATGGCACTTACTGGCATAGGGAGCAAGTGGTAGTATGCACTGAAGACTTCGGGGGGACAGGGGCTTGGAGCCTGCACTGGTGACCGGTTACGTGGGGGTTGGTTGGGGATGCCGTGTAGGATGATTTTTCCAGCTTGTCGGATGCTGGGTGGGCAATTAGCATTGGACGTTGATGAAGAACGAATGCCACTTGGGCTGTGGTTGTCAACACCTGCAATTGAAAACCTGTCAGGTGGTCTCTCCCTAGGGGTAGTGCTAGTCTTTGTATTGTGCACAAGACTTAGTTTGGGAGACAGGTCGAACTCTAAGCAAGCTGAGAGTGTTGTCCTGCACTTGAGGACCCAAACTGTGAATTAGTTCTGTGTAGGTATTATATGAGTGCCGTGCGTGTGCATACTTAAATATTACGTAGCTAGAAGACTGGGCGGCGGGGGCCGTGTGGAGCAGAATTGTGGTAATGGGGAGATGAAGTACACCTTTGACTCTTGTTTGGAGGCATCGTTAGGGGTGTGCCATTGTCGTCGAAGCTTGCTTTCTTTTCTTTTCTTTTCTTTTCTTTTCTTTCTTTTTTTTTTTTGCCGTGGTTACATGGAGGCAACAGTACAAGGAATAACGGGAGTTCTACTCCTCATCATTCGAATGGTGGGAAAGGGTGGGTGGAGGGCGGGGGGCCTTGTTAAGGAATTTCCGGCTTAGCAAGTAGCCTTTAGTGTGGAGGCGGGTTTTGAGGGTGGTGGTGGAGAGAAAGGGGTGGTTGCACTGTGTGAATTTGCTGTCATTCATGTCTTCCAGCAGTGCATCACAGAAGGATGGCAAAAGAGCAGCACGCATCATGAGACGAGTCATGGTGGTGCTGTCTATGGCATTGGGGTCAAAATAGAGGGGTGGAAGGTGGCGCTCTTGGGGTGCAGGTTCCTGGTGTACTAGGATTCTAATTAACCTAAGGTAGTTACAGGTGGTGATGAATGCTGGGTCAGGGCAGGAGGTGAATTCGTTAAGGAATTTATTTATAGAGCTGTACAAGGCAGGGTGAAGAGAAGAGCGTTCCTATGGGAAGTGGTATTGGCATTATAAATGACGGGGAAGCCAAACCTGCCGTGGATGGACGGGTTAAAATCCACTCCTACCCTTCGAGGATACAGCATAAAGGTGGGGTCGTTCCTTTCCGAAGGGAGGGTGTTGCAAAACGCCATCCACGCCTCCAAGTTGACGTCAAAAATGCGCTGCCTCCAGGTGGGTTGGCAACTATAGCCTTCCACTGTGTGAGGTACTTGGAGGACTTTGTCTTGCCAAAATTCGCGGTCCTCGGCCCCCCAAGCAGTTGGGTGGGCCTCACGCTCTTCTAACCATTTAGCCTTGAGTCGGGCCCCCATGGCGATGACATCCTCCACCAACTGAATGGGCAACACCCTATTCAAGGCGGTGGGAAACTCGAAGCGTAGGTCGAAGGGGTCCCGGCTATACTCTTGCTCCTCCCAGATAATCATTTCAGCGTGGTACTCAGCGGGGGTGTCTTGGGTGCGCAGCGGGAAAGGGGCAGGCTGTTTCGGAGCAGGTCTGGCCTTCAGTTTTCTTCTTTCCTTCTCCACCATTTCCTTCCTTCGGGTGGTGTGGGCCGCTCTTCGCTCGGCAGATGTGTCATGGGGTGGCACTTCGGTTTGTTGGGGTTGAGGGGGTGGCAGGACATATTCCTCTCCTTGAGGCCCTAGGTCAAGCTCTGGCTCACCCCCTTCCGCTTGCTCCTCCTCATGTGTTTTCTCCTTAGTGAACCCAAGGTCCTCCATCTCCTGTGTTGTCAGTCCTACTTGTGCCAGATATTTTCTTTGTTCCTCTAGGCTCTGCGGCGGGCCTCCTAGCTGCAGTGGTACATGCAGGCCTGCCATGAGGGCCCTGCGCGCAATGGTTAGCTTTCTCTGCAACTGATCATTGGCCTCATCTGTTTTTGAGTGGGTGGTGTGGAGCAGCGTGTTGATAAAAGTGCGCTGCTGAGCTATCATAGCAAGCTGGGCTGCCTCTGCTTGGTTTTCAGCCATCACTTTGTCTCTCTCAGCCTTGGCCAGCCGGCGTGCTAAGTTCCGCACTCTCTGCTCGTTACGATTTGACCATTCCTTTTCCCGCCTCTCCATGTCTTCCAGGCTTTCCCCTTGTCGGAGGGTCATCGCCATAAATTGCTGTTGCTAGGCTTCGAGCTCATGGCGCAAGCGGGACTACTCTCGGTGCTCCTCTGCGATCTGCTCGTTGAGTTGGTCTCGCGTCGCCTACAACCTGCGCACCTGTTCTTCCCTTAACTAATCCAACTCTGCAACGTCTTGTCTAATTTTCTCAAGCTGACTCTGCGTCTCCAAGTTGGTTGCAGATAGCTGGTCCTTCCTGCGCTGAAGGTGGGCATTTGTCTCCCTCTCCCTGGTGAGATGCTCCATTAGGATTTTCCTTCGTCCCTCCCAGGTAGCGTCGCGCTCCTTCAGGGTTTTCAACTCCTCCGCCTCCTTGGTGCTGGCCTCCTCCCTAAGCAAAGCGATTTCCTTTTGATATTCTATTATTTGCCTTACTCTGTCCAGTTGGAGGGTAGCTTGTGATTCGCGCTCCGCTGCCAGCTCCTCCACCTCCACCCTCCTTTCTTGCCTGGCCGTTTGCAACTGCGCGAGTAGCTCCTTTACATAGTCATCATACTGGCCTGTTGGAGATGGAGAGTGGGACATGATCGTAGTGGTGGCAAGCTCCTCCACTTTTTGTCTTTTCACTTCTGGCCCTGGCTCCAGCTCGGCCGTCGTTGCTCTTTTGGCACCTGAGACTGGGGTGGCCCCGGCTGCTTCCCTTGCCAACTCTCTTTCCACCAAGAATTGTAACCAGGTGACTACATTGCTTTCGTCGATCTTTGGGGTGTGCATTAGGGCGGCTGTGGTAGGGGGCGTCACCTTGAGGGGAGTGGCTTGCATGGGTGGTACGAGAAGAGGGGAGACGGGTCTGACTGGGTCTTTTCCTTTCCCTTTTATAGGAGGCAGCGGCACAGGTTCCGGCGTACCAGTGCCCCCCTCCAATCCTGGGATGGATTTTTCTTTTCCACAAGGGGGATGGGGCAATAAAACTAAAAAGCAAACCAAGCATGAAAGTTAAAACTAAAGAGTGAACCAAGCATGAAAAGGCTCCAAATTAAAATGCCATGCAGAAATAGGTGATAGAAGTTTGAAAGGAAAAAATCATAGTTATAAATGATAAAATCTGCTATGGTCGTCCTACGAATTGGTTGCCAAAAATACTAAGAAGTGAATTGACTGAATGTACAGGTGGCGACCATGGCAGGTCAAGACAAAGCAGGCAAACTCCCTTTCTCGGAGGAAGAACATGTGCGGTACGGCCTCACGGTGGAAACCAGAGCATTCAATCAGTTGAAGTTCCGCCACATATTCAACTTGGAAGATGTGGTTATTGAGGAACCAGCGGTACGAGGGATCATGGAGCAATGCCACTTACAACGGTATCTGGAAGCAGTGGGCCAGAGGATAAACTATACCCTGTGCGCCGAGTTCCTACGCACCTTCAACAAAAACAGGGGCACCATCACAGTGCGGGACGCGGAAGCCACCAAACAGGTGCAGGTTGAACTGACCCCTGAACTGATAGAAAGAGCACTGGGGCTTCCGAACAAGGTGGAGAAGAAGCTGAAAAGGGACGTCTACGCCATGTTGGGAATGGACAAAGTGAAAGTCCACACCAACGATAGAGTCAACTTGGCAGACATCCCTGATCCAGAGATTCAACTGCATGCAAAAATGATGCATACCCTATTTTCGAGTCAACGGTACAATAGCATCATGTCCAGGATCAATGTGCCTTTACTCGAAAGCATCACGGCTCAGGCACTGGATGAGGTGAACCTCAACGGGTTCGTAAGAAGGAAGATTGAGGCCTCAGCAAAGGCCCTAGCAACAAGAGGAAGGGCTGTAGCAGGAGAATCCCCCTCACCTTGATCAACCCGCAAGGCCTCATCCTCCAAGGCCTCCACCGTAGGTTTTGGAGGTGCCCTCACTGTGATCCTCCACGAGGCAATAGGGCAGAGACGTGCGGGAGAGGACAAACAGGGAGATGGTGGAAAAGGTGCCGAATCGCCGTCGCAGTCCCAGCCCCAGGCGGAGGAACAATCGGATGAAACAGAAACGGACACCGACGAGGAGGGGGAATGCCAGGCTGCACCAGAAAGGAAAGCGGAGCAACGGACCAAAGCCTTGCACGGAAAGAGAGAGGAGGAGCGAAGGAGAAAAGAGAAGGAGGAGCTCGAATGGGCCCGAAGAGAGTCGGTGAGAGAAGAGGAGGAAAGAAGAAAGAGGGCTGAGGAAGAGTTGAGGAGGAGGGAAGAAGAAGAATTGGAGCTGGCAACGCGTCGCTCCATCGAGGAACAATGGAGGAAAGACGTGGAAGGAGCGGGCAGACCATACCAACCTGAAGCACCCGGCCCCGGCATAGAAGTTGGGGTTATATTCGAGGTCTGCGAAGTAGTCCAGGTCACATGGTCGGATGCCTACGTGGGTGATGTATGTGAGGATATCGGTGAGGAAATCTCCGGAGTTGACCCGACTTGCGACGTGGAGCTCTTCTTCTGTCAGGATGCGATCGAGATAGGGGTGCCCTAAGATATGATCGTCCATGGTTCGACCTCGAAGAGTGGTTAACACTCGATACGAGGTGGGCGCGACGTATGTGGGATCATACTCGGCTGTCTTGATGGCTCGGCATTGGTCATTATGTGGCATCCTTCCACTGCCCATTTTAATCGAAGAGTGTACCACTGCTTCAAGAAGGGAGATTTGGTGTCCGCCAGGTGGGACAACCTTGTTGTTTCTTGGCTAGTGAGGCCGGACGTCGTGCGCGGGTCAAATGATGGGATGAGGCGTTGCTTAATGGCTTGCTCTTTGGAGACCTCGCGAGCGAGTAGCTCAGTGGCAGAGCGTGAAGCTTGTGCGAAGGCGAATTCAAAAGTCTCCCAAGAGCAAGACATGGTGCACACGTCCGTTGCAAGGGGTTCCGCTAACAGCCCCAAGTCTAGGCGGTCATAGCTGAGGGCCAGTGCCACAAAGGTGGCGTCGAGCTGTTTGATGCAGTCCACAACGTCATCCCCTGTGTCCTCGGCGAGGTCAGCAGCCAGCGTTAGGAATGACTTCCGTTCATAGGAAGGCTTAAGGCTGGCGGGTGGTTGAGGTTTGCTGGAGCTGGAGGTTCTGTCGGTACAGAGCTGCAGCTAGGGGCCTATTTGAGTCAGCAACTCGAGCATTGGTCGGATGGATGGGTCGGGTTTGATCTTAGGGGCTATGCTAGTGCGGTCGGCAGGGTTGCTGGGTGATTCCTCCGGTGGTGGTGGCCGGTGCTTGGGTCGTTGGGCGTGTGTGACGCCCGTGGGGTGACTCGCAAAGGAGTCGGATGACTGGGGTGGACTTTGCGATTCGTGGTCTTGAGGTGTCAGAGGACAAGGTCTGCGATTGACATAGAAGCAGGGCCCGTGTCAGTTGGGATTTTGGGGATCCACAGCGAGGCATTCCCCTCATAGTAGCCTTGTGCACGCAGCAGGATTTTAGGGACCCATATTTGTTTAACCACGCGACGCTTGTGATGATGGCGTTTTGGTCTTCTAGGTTTAGGTTTGTAGGTGTTCCGCGGACCTGGGCGTCTAGTTCTAGGCTGATCTCTAGGCTTCTTCGGCACCCATTGCAAGCGAGTCTATTGGGGTTTTGCCTTAAGTTTGGTGGGTCGTGGTGCATGGGAATCTGGGTGTAGTAAATATGAACAACCCTCCTCCTTAGTCCTAGGTGCGGCTATTTCTATCGGTGGCCCGTTGAGCGATGCTGGGGTTATGAGGTGCTGGCTGAAAGTCGTGACAATAGCCACATTCCCGATTGTTAGGTGGATGCGTTGTGACTCATAATCAACATTGCAACGAGTCTGCTTTTTAAAGGTTCGCCCGAGCAGTGACTCTGTGCCTGCATCCTTGGCATCGGGTAGGACATAGAACAGCATGGGAATAGTTTCAGTCTTGATAGAAATGGCAACTCTGCATGTGCCGAGGATCGGGTAGGATTGGGCCCCATATGGGTTCAATCTGGCTGTTGTGGGATGAAGCATTGGTGCGCCAAGTTGGGTCCAATGCTCATGCGTCAAAATGTTAAAATCCGCCCCTTCGTCAATCAGGGCGTTGAAGGAGCACGTTTGCTTGGCCGTGACCGTGATGCGGAGGTAGCCGGGTTCTACAGACTCCTCCTCATTCTCGCCGATTTCCGTAAGTGTGGCTACTCGTATTTTAATGTGCGTTTCCACCATTGGTTGTTCATGCAGTGGGTGAGTGGGCGGATAGTACTTTTTGATTCGACTGCCGTTAAAGAAGCCCATTCCCTCACCATCTAGTGTTTCCAGCTCAACATTACCAGTTCGGCTGATTGTGCGGGCCTTAAAGGACCCGAGACCTCTGAATTTCATCTTTTGTTTGTGTCCTTTAACTGAGTAGAGGAGCACTAGGTCTCCCGGCTTAAACTCTCGTTGCTTGACGTGTTTGTCAAACCAGCTTTTGCGTCTAGCTTTCTCACAGATAAGCGCATGGGTGGCTAGGAGATGCACCTCTGATAGGTGTTCTAGCTCGACCAAGCATTGCGTCCATGCCTCCCTCCCCTCCCATCGTTCTTGGAGTGCTATCCGCAGGCTAGGGACAAAGAATTCTAATGGAAGAATAGCTTCGGTCCCATAGGTTAGCCTAAAAGGCTTTGTCCGACGGCCGTCTTATAAGCTGTTCAGTAGGCCCACAGGGCTGCCATCAACTTGTTATCCCAGTCACTTCGTGAGGCTGAGACTACTTTGGTCAGGACAGTGATGAGAATTTTGTTGGTTGACTCAGCCTGGCCATTAGTGAGAGATAGCCATGAGAGCTCGCTTGGAACGCTTGAAATAATAAGCGGTCCGTGGGTCTTGGCGGTTGAGCGAAAGCTCCCACTGTCACGTTAGAGGGCGACATTGTGCCCTGCAGGATCCAGCATTACAAGAAAACGTGAAATTGGTGCAAAATTCGCAGGCAGAGATTCGATTTGATCCAACACTCAGCACGACGCGCAATTCTCCAAATCTTTGTGGGGCATTTGAAGCCCCCCAAGTGGGAAATTTCAGGCTGAAAGGGCTCCCCAAAATTCTCTCTCTATCTGTCACAATTTGTGAAACCCTAACTATCATCTCTATGGGTAGCCATAGCCAAAGCTTTAAAGTTTGACATTTTTCACTGTTTCTTCTCACTTAAGCTATCAACAGTGATTTTAATCACTGAGCAACACCCTTTGAAGTTCATTATAGTTCTATAAGTGCCCAAGGAAGCTCAAAAGTCATCCACAAAGTTCATGAGAGAAAGCAAATCAAGTATCGACTAGTATACATTAATACTCAACTAGTCTCCTATACACCAAAGGAGCTACTGGACCCAAAGGAAGAGGTCAAGGATTCAACACCGACAACAAAAGTCAGATGACATGTCATTATTGTGGTAAGACTGGCCATATTGCTAGTGAATGCTTTCATAAGGAAAGAGCACAACAGATGCATAATGACCACCGCCAAAGTCAATTCATGAATGAAGAAGAAGAAGAAGAAGAAGATGCTTCTATTAACAACAAAAACTCTGATAGATTGTTCTAAGGAATTTGTTCCCATAGTGGATCTCTATGTTTCCCTTAGTGGATTTGATTTGTAAAAACCCTTGCCAAAGATGTAAAGTCTCAAGCTTTAACTTGACTAGGCTGCTTATGAGCTAGTCTCCCACGCCATGTTATCATGTGGGGGGGGGGGGGAATGCAACAAATGTAGGGACTCATCATTTGAGGGGGGGTATTGAGAAATGACAAATGATGTATGCTCCAGGAAGAGCTGTCTTGAATCCCATATGCACAGTGAGGAGAGTGGAACAACTCAACTTCTATAAATCATTGTACTTGACTATCACTTTCCAATGGTAAATACAATATCATGATGCTTGGTACTTTCACTTAGTATCTTTGTCATTGTCAGTGTCCTACACAAGATTGTGTTTATGAGTCCAACCTAATCTATCTTGGAACCAAATTCACTTGTGTAACAGTTTCTCTACATTGTTTATGTTAACATGAATCTAGCCTTCATCTTCCATCCTCCATAACTTCTGCCATGCTCTAGATCCACATTCTTAACAAGGGGAATCTTGGTGAAAGAAATCCACATGGAGCACGTGTATTGCAAGATGCCTTCAAGGGAAAAGTTGTTCCTCACACACACACACACACACACACACACACACGAATTCAATAATATGTGTTAATTATAGCTTTAATACATCTACATAATTGCTTATGTATTAATTAATAAGTATTAATATATAAGTTAATTGTTAACAAAAGATGTATAACTTATACGTATATAATTATAAATAAAATAACACTACATTTATAGGCCTTCTTTGTAATGTGTTCGATTGAAGAGCCTTCAATGGCACGATTTCCAGTGGTCCATCAAGAGGTACTTCAAAGCAATCTAGTCCAAGACTCCTTGAAATACCATGGATTTTGTTGCCTAGACTCTCTCGAGTCTACCTCATAGGGGGAAGGTTCTAGACATTCCCACAACGATCAACTAGAATCTAGGCCCCTACATAAACTAAGATCACCTAACGGTCTTCAAGCATCGATCTTTGAGCATATAATTTGTGCGAATCCACTCGAATCTAAGTGGATCCATATCAAACTTGGTTCAAAGAGAGTGAGAAACACCTGTTAAATTTTGGCCAATGCCTTCTTAGCTTTTTTCTTCTCTTTTTTTTTTGCATGAAAAAATTTCATTGTACCCTTGGCCACCTAATGGGTGCCTAGGTTAAGTTTTCATCACATTTTGATATGGTTAGGCATTTATAAAATTATCTTATTTGAAGTTATGGATACATTGCTAATCGATGAATTAGTATTGTAGTTAGTGATCCTTAGAGAAAATTCACACCTATGCAAAGGTATCAATAGTAAAGTATGTAACGAGACAAGGAAACTTTCCACGTGTCTTTCATGTTGATATTGATAATCCTAACAAGTATTGTAATTAAGTAGCAAAAAACCTAAGCAAGATGATTCGTACTAAAGTTGAGAGTGAAGTTTGAAAGCAAAAACTTAGGTTGATATAATCTTTTTAATTAGATAAAATCATGTGTTCTATGCATGCGAATGATACTTTTAATGATAATTATATATAATAATTAAGATATGTAATATAAATATTAAGTATACATATATGTATTGATGATTGGTTAAGTATAATTTATATAATAACAATTAATAGTTAATGTTTGATATGTAATCAATGTGTGTGTGTGTATGTGTGTGTGAATGATACACACACACATACACATTTTTTTCTTTTTGCCTATTCTCGTTTTTCATATGCTTTGTATGTGTGTGTGAGCGCGCGTGCGTGCGCGCACACACACATGTGTATGTATGTATATATGTATATGTATATGTATGTGTGTGTGTGGTTAATGTGTGTGTCTATTTGTGTGGTCTCGTAAATGTGTCTTCTCTCTCCATCTCATCATTTTTATTTTCTCCTTTCTCTTTCTTCATGTTGTATCTCATATTTCTTTATCTTGTATGTGTGCATATGTACATATGATTGTGTGTTTGCATATATACATGTGTGAATATTTGTAAGTGCGTATCCATTCTCTCTCTCTCTCTCTCTCCATTTTTTCTCTCACTCATATATATTTACATGAGCATGTTTGTATATATGCATGTTTATGAGCATGTTTGTATATTTACATGTGTATGAGCATGTTTGATACATGCATGCATGTGTGTACATGTTTGCATATGCGTATATGTGCATATATTGTTCATGTCTTTTTATAGTCTATGTGCATTTATGCATGGTTTTAGAGTATGCATACATTGCATGAATATGTTCACACATTAAAATTATTGTTCCATCCCATAATGTTCAATTTAAAAAGAAATTCATTTTTTTTCTTATAGTGTGTGCATTTATGGATGTTTTTAGAGACTATATACATTGCATACACATCTTCAAGCATTAAAATATCATATCATTTCATATGTCTAATAAAAAAAGAAACACACACACACACACACACACACACACACACACACACAATCTGTGTTCAATTATTGGGTAGGGGAGAGATGATAGAAAAGAAATACAAGCCCCACTCATGCTTCAAGAAAAAGTCGAGTCTTCATATCTTGAATACCAAACTCCTTCTCCTTGTGTCACATGGGCTCGGGAGCCTTTTGGTTGGTCCATGATTCCTGAGGTAAAGCTCTCAATAATATATAGAATAGATATAAAAGTAGGGAGTGGCTCTCCAAACTTTGGTCATCCTTCTCATCTATGTCTTGAAGGCACTCTTGAGCATGGGACTCTTCAATTCATCCAATAGTTTTAGGATCCATCTAGAGCTAAGAACTATCAAATGCGAACACCCACAAGCCTTACAGAGTACTTTGTTCCTCCTGATTGACTAGCATCCACATGCATTAATCTCTTGAATAATGTAACTCAGTGGGGCCACTCTTCTCTAGTTTTCCCAAGGGCCATTTACAACCATTCAACCTCATGGGTAGATAGACCAAATTACTCCCAAATTATTGCAAAATCCCTGAAGTTGAGGGAGATGGAGTCCCAAAAGTCTACCCATCTCCTTAGGCATTTAGTTACTATATTGGCAAAGAGGAGAGGGTTCAACATTGCAAGTAGTAAAAAAACCGGCTCTTGGAACTACATAAGAGTACTTCAATATCTTAAGCACAAGGTAAATTTCTAATTGAAATCTTCAAAGTCTCCCGGGGGAATATATTGAAGATCCACTTTATGCGAGCTTCGCCCCAAACTACAGCTGATCGACATGAAAAAAGGGCATGACCATTGCCAATGGTCAACCAAATATGCCTCTCCATTTCGCTCATTTATCATGAAAAGGTCTATTTTGAGACAATTGAATTAAGCAGACATAGCTTTCCAATTAAGTAAAATATGTTTTAAGTAATTAAATAAAACTTGCGGCCCCCACCACGAAGCTCTCGGCTAGGGTACATTCACATTCATCCAGGACCGATGGTTTTTTGGCCCTCCAACAACAGCCCATTCCATTGCGGTTCAATCGGAATGGCAGCGCGCTATCGAAACCTTTGATTCGACACGGAAAGCTCAGCTACGCCCGCTTGCTTAATCAGAACGGTGCCTCATTCCTTTGAATCAACGACTCTAAAGCTTGATTTGTCTCACAATGCATGCAGATTGATAGCATCTCGAGCAAGGCGTTCCGGCTTCAATTGCTTTCAAGCGACCGTCTTTATCGAGACCAACTCAGTAATTACACCAGGTATGATCCGGTTGCTGCATAACGACCATATACACGACTCTTGAGCTTCAAGTCATAAGTGAATTGCATGTCCTTTGCACGATTATTGCTACACCAGTACACATACAGAGACGGACTATTATGGTGTGCAGCTAGTGAAGTTAAGTCAAAGAAGGCATTCCAGAACAGAGAAATGAAAGATAGATTAGAACAGATGAGCATAATAAGTTTGAGATAGACACGAGCTCTTTCATGTTCATTCCTCATGTATTTCCTTTCAAAAGTGCCCTTATGACAATTGATTCTACCATAGGTGGTTGGTACAACATATGTTTTCGACTGGCCAAGACAAAATGCAAGCTTTTCACTAGTGCTCATGTTCTCTTGTGAAGTAATTGCCTCTTTTTTGCTTTCAATCCTTGCATGTTGCCTCATGGGTTTCATGATATCAGAGCAAGTAAGATGCATCTAAGTTGCACATGCTCTTGGGATTGACAGTGTTCTACTAATGGTTCATGGAGCACTACGTGCATGTGGAGTGCTAATAGGTATGCTAGACCCTTAAACTGGACAACTGCAAAGTGTTGGCAAGCCACAAGCATTGCCAATTCTAGATTTACCATGGGAGGAGTTTTTGATGGATTTTGTTACCAGCCTTTAGTATCAAAATGTGAGAAGAAGTGGGAACTTATGAACAGAGACATAAAGATTAAGAGCAAGATGAAAATGATGAAGAAGGCTGATACAACAAAAGCCACTGCATATGTCATAGCGTGAGGTAGAGGTGGCAGTGTTGGGAACAAGAAAATTCAAGTTGAAAGAGTGTGATTGACTGAAGTGGTTGCCCAATTGACAGGATGCCATAATATATGTAAAGAAATGCTCCAACACAAACAGAAACACGAAGTGTACGACAAACACAAAGTGTAGTGTAAAACTCAAGATGAAGAGAACTGAGAAAATGAATGAAGAATGAATGTTGTATGCTGAATATGGTAGAAAGGCACCTCAAACTCATGTCTTGAGGACCAGGATGAAGTTAGCTAAGAGCAGTGTCAGAGATGCTGAGAACAGTTCCAAGAGTGTGTTGTGCCCTTGATAGATCCTAAAACAACTAGTAGTCCACTGGTGTCTGATAATGATGATGGCTGCAAAATGCAGGTCCAACAGCTGAAAATGCAGATCTGATATAGGCAATAATGACCTCAGCACTCCCAGGACATATAGGCAATAATGATATTAGTGTTGAAAGGTGGGGCAACTGCTGGGTGGCCTGCTGGAGTCAAGCATGTAGTGATCAGCAAGCACAGATGCATCTCTCATGCTGACTCTGTGTGTGTGGACATGTGGGCAGCAAGGTGGCCAGTAAAAGATGAAAATGCAGTAGTATGGGTGCTATAAATCAGGTTGCGAGCTGAGAAAGAGGTTGCTAGGTTGAGGAAGACTAAGAAATCAGGTCATGGCGGCAATAGCTAGTAGGTGGTACAGTTCCTCTATCGATGGCGATGTCCTCTAGGTGGGCAGCAACTGTTAGATGGTGAAGATCAGCTGAATAATGATCAACAGCTCCTACAGATGGGGTGTGGACAGCAGTGTGAGGGTGATAGGCTAAGGCTGAAGGCTGAGAGTAATAATGATTGAGAAAGGATGCACTAATAATTGACTCTGTTTATAGAGCATTTTGGTGCATTTTTCCTACTATTCTAAAATAAAGCCATTTAATTAGCATTAAATGCAATTTGGGGCTGTTTTAAGAATAAGCAATTAGGGGTTAATGCACTATAACTATATAATAGTGCAAACTTACCTTATTCATTCTTCGAAAGTGATAAATTACCAAATGTCGAATGATAGCACAGAATATGCCAAGGCCCAAAGATGGGCTGGTCCAAGAGGACAGTGATACAAATAGATAAAGTGAACCAAACTGACCTAAATGACCACGACTAAATAGATCTCCCGATGTAACTCACTAAGATAGTGTAAGATTGACAACTAGGAGATGCCCATGACTATCAGCACCCCCTCTTAGATTTGAGTATGCTTGAGCTCCCAAGGAGCACAAATGAGAAGAAGTGAAGACAATGGAAGAGCCTTCTATAAAGATGTCAACCACTTTGTTCACCGTAGGAAAATTCACTAGCTTGAGGGCTTGATCCAAGATACTCTCTCGTAAAACCTAGATCTTTGTGCCTCATGCGAGCATGAAACATAAGATACTTGGCTATGCCCAAGTGGCTTTCACTGCCACAAAGGACAACTGTAAGTTCTCTCTTAGGAAATCCAATCTCAGTTAACATATGCCTCAGCCAAACAACATTCTAAGCTGCAATTACTCTGTCTCTATAAAAGAATGAATGACAATATGCTATTGCTTGTTGCTCCAAGCATGGCATTTGTATCCAAAGTAAACCTTTTGTGGAACTTGAATATCCAAATCCCAATTTGAATTGGTCCGATGTGTCAAAGAGACCACCTCTCCATGTCAAAAGTAGGTGTAGCGATGGAATCATTGAAGACTATTGTGATAGATTGCACAACATGAGAGAGAATAGAAGAATATGCAAAGGCAGCTTAAAGGTATGCTCAGGAAATGGAATCCAATATTCAAATGTGAGATAGTTGTGTACAAGAGTGAGTCATTGATTGTATGCGCACTGGGACCGACTCCCTCTCTCTAATAAGACTTGCTTTGAAAGATTGCAAGCAATGAATAGTTGTGGGGGAGAGACCCAAGCAATAAATAGGCCAAAACAAGTAAAAAGTTGGCCAGCATAAATAATCATAAAATATGCAGGTCGGCGAGCTAAAATGCCCAATTGTCCATAAATCAGACCCCAATAAATATCGCGTCTTCAGAAAGAAATGAACAATAGTATGTCTAGTCCACAATACATGTATTATGGGAGCACTAGACTGTGCTCGAGAGACTAGACTAGATGCAAGATTTATTACAAGAATTCTAATTTCAAGATAATCCCATGTAGGGGCACAAGATATAATGATAACTTAACAAGATATGGAAAATCCCACAATCGGGGATCGTAGGTATAGACAATAGGACTCGATAGGATACGAAGGATTCCACAAACCGGGACTGTAGGTATGGATACAAGATCTCCCTCGACGGGGATTAACATGATACAAGGCGGTACTAGACAATATCTCGTAGGTGACAAGACATCAGGAGTATACTGGAAGATAAGAGAAGACTAGATACCATGACTAGACAAGAACTAGAATTGGAACTCGAAGTTACTTACTTGGAGGTCTCGACTCCGTGAGCTCTTGAGACTGGCATCGGCAAGACTGAGGAGCTCTATGGCGAGCCCCTCCTTTTATAGGTGTCAGAGGGTGGCTAAAGATCTTCTAGAATGTTCCATGATGACATCATCGATGATGCAAGCGATGATATGGCATATCGTTTAGGAGGTTCTATGATGACATCATCGATGTTGCAGGCAACGATATGGCATATCTCTTAGAAGGTTCAATGATGACATGGCAAGGGTTGTTTGTGACATCACCCCCTCCATCGCATGGTTAACTCAAGGATGTCTTGTTAAGGGTGCGTTCGCATGGGGTGTGGATTCATATGGCATGGGCAAGAATTTAATCTGTACACTTGATCATGACATGTTTGTGGCATCACCCCTTCCTCTAGCGACGAGTTCCATGAAGACAGCTTGGTGGTTTGGTTCAAGTTTCGTTGGATTTCTCTTGTGAAATTCTTTAACTTTGAGATGTGCTCTTTGGAGATATTTCGCAGGTTCCTAAGTGCGATCATGGCATGTTTGTGACATCACCCCCTCCTCTAGCGACGAGTTCCATGAAGAGCAGCTTGGTGGTTTGGTTCAAGTTTCGTTGGATTTCTCTTGTGAAATTCTTTAACTTTGAGAGGTGCTCTTTGGAGATATTCTGTAGGTTCTTAAGTGCGATCATTGATGTTATATCCTTTTCAGTGAGGTATTCCAATCGATCTTGCAAGATCCTCGAGTCTAAGACATGCTTGATCTCAAATTCTTCATGATCTTCAATCTGGACTGGTAGTGAGGGATTCGATCTCTCCCCTCTCAATGGTGAGCTATGGTATGGGTTGAGCAAGGAAACATGGAAGATTGGGTGGATCTTCATGATGCCAGGGAGTTGGTGTCGGTAAGCAATTGGGTTGATCTAGGCTACGATAGTGAAGGGCCCAAATCTCTTGTGGTCTAGCTTGGTGGAGGGCCTTGTTGTTTGGAGGTTATGCTCGAGTAACCATACTTTATGACCGACTTTGTATGCTGATGTTGGAGATGATGTTGGTCTGCATAGTGCTTGTACTGATTCTGAGCCTTTTGGATTTGTTGCTTGAGTTCTTGGTGTATATCTGCTAGGTGTTGAGCTTTATCTTGAGCAGTAGGGTTCTTTATTTGATTGGAGAGATGTATGTCTATCCTTGGATGTTGGCCATAGTTTTCAAAGAAATGAGTTTGCTTGGTAGATGCATGGATACTACTATTATAAGCAAACCCTAGAAAGGGCAAGAGCTCAAACCAATCATTTTGATAGTAGTGATGGTGCAACAGAGATATTGTTCCAAGATTTGATTCACATGTTTTTTTAAAACCATTAATCAGTGGATAACTTAACTTGGACTCTAGGGAAGTTGTAAAGGCTCCTTAAATATGAATTGGGAACTTGTCACGAGGGCGTGAAAATTTGATGCTTTGCTTATGTTTAATTGACATTTGATTAAAGGATTAATCAAATGTGCTATTGAAAGATGCACATGTGTTGCACATGTGAGGTGCAAGCTACTTTCTCACAGTTGAAGGCCGAAGGACCCTGTGATAAAGATGGGTGTCAAAGGCAAAAGTTTTAACAAGTTACACTTATTAGATTCTAGGTGAATTTTGGTGTCAGTTTTTCCCTAGGACCATTAATTGGCCATTAAGTGTTAGTGGTGACATTAGGGACTAGGCATTAATTAATGGATTAATGCTTGTCCAAGGGTCAATTAATGCATGGGACCACTTTGGGTTGCAAATGGCCTAGCCAATTAATTTTTGGATGGGCAAGGTCAATTTTTTGGGCATGGATTAAGGGCTGAATTAATTTTCAGAATTAATTAATCTTGAAAATTAATTAAATGGCTGGAAATTGCTGAAAATGGATTAAGAAAGTTGCCACTTGGCAAAACTTTCCCATGCAAGTGGGGGAAAGGCTAAATAGGGCTGAAGGGAGAGGGAAATTTCGTTTTTTCATTTTGGAGCTGTTGGAAAGAGGTGTTGGACTGTTGCTGCCAGCTTTTGGGGCCATTTCCTAGCCATTGGAGACCATTTTGGTGATGGAGATTGTATATTCTTGACCTTGGGAAGTTGACAATTGCTGCTGATGCACTTTCTCCTGAAGATCAGAGTCTCTGATGCTCCTATTGTTGTTGGTGCATTCGTTTGGGGCTGGTACAGTAGGGCAGCAGCTGCTTTTGATCAGTTCTTCGTGACAAATCTCAAAATTTTCTCTCTCTACAGCATTCTCTCATCTCCTTCAGCCTGTGCTCAGCCATTCTCAGTAATTCTCAGCCATTTGGAGGAGATTTCAGCCCTTTTTGGTGGGCTGATATGTAAATTCTGCGTAAACCCTAATTCACAGCAGAAATTAGGGTTTAGCAGCCACCTTGGGATCCGTGCCAGAGATTGAAGGCTCAAGGGACTGAAACCAGCAGCTGATAATTGAAGATTATCAAGGGATTTCAAGAGCCAGCCCATCTCGAATTGATTTGGGGTAGCATTTGGCCAGCCAAGGGTCAAATTGGAGAAGAACGTCCTGGGTGAAACAAGGGGCAAATGACCCAAAAGGCTTGCTGGACATTTATGACAGCAAGAGCAATTGGTTAGCAGGAGGAGATTGAAGAATCTCAAGTTGTACTCCTTCCAATTGAATGAAAGCTAAAGAAATACCGTAAGGGGCGCCAATTTTGGGGCCAACAAGGTGTCTACTGTCCAAGAATGTTATGGTAAAGTGTGTATTTCATTTTATGTGCATTTATTTATTGCTGTAATTAACTCTTAAATCAGGTTATCACCACCCATTCCAAGAAGGAAGGCTGGTTTCAGAACCTCGATCGTTGATGATGTCGTATGGGAGTTCATGTAATCTAAAAATGTATCTGAGAAAGAGTCTAGCGGTAGCTGCGCGTGTGATGGTCTTGGTGGTAGAGATAATGTGCCATTTTTGTGAACCTATTTATCACAACAAGAATAGAGTCATATTTGTTTGATTTGGGAAGATCTGTTATGAAATCCATGGAGAGAGAAGACCAGGGTTGCGCTGGAATGGGCAATGGTTGCAGGAGGCCATGTGGTTTGTAACGATGTACCTTGGTCCTATTGTAGGTATCACATGATTTTATATATTCCTTAACTTCTTTCCATATCTGGGGCTACCAAAAATCTCTTGAAATAAGCTCTAAGGTCTTATTAACTCCAAAGTGTCCTACTACTTGGGTGTCATGGCATTGTGGGAGTACCTGGAGACTCGGCTTTCCTAGAGGGATGTAAAGTAGTTTCTTATAGTATAATTGTTGTGCCAAGAAATGCACTTAGCCACTTAAATAGTCCCAAAACATGCTTATTTTAGGCTTATTTTAGCCAAAACCCTAAAACGGGAGCGGATCGAGAAAGTTAAGTAGGAGAGGATCTAGAACCCTAATTTTCTATAAATTTGCAGCCAGCCCTCCACTCTTTTACAATCTCATTTTTGCAGGTTTCAGGTGTTACTAGCTTGCTGTCCACACCCTGGTCATGGAGGACATCTCAGCCCTTGCTGTCCATCACTATTCCCTACAGTTTGGCGCTTGTTTCCAGCCCTCCACACGCTGATTGCTGCTGTTTCTGCCTGGCGACTGACTGCTGTTCATCTGTATTGCTGTCGTACAGTCTGCTACGCTAGCAAATTGCTGTGTTTGCAGGCTCCAGCTGCCGCCCTGACAGTTTTCTCTCGTCTGCAGTCGCTGCAGTCTTTCTTTCTCCTATAGGCTGCCCTGCTTGCGTTTTGTCTTTCTCTCTCTTGTAGGCTTCGTTTTTAGTCTTTCTCTCTTCTATAGGCTATCTTGTCTGCGTTTTTAATCTCTCTCTTGCAAGCTCCGTTTTTAGTCTTTCTCTCTTCTCACTGTTGTCTGCATCAGATCCAGCTTCTCACTGCTGTGTTTGCTGGTGTTTGACATCCGGAGGCTGCCTTGCTGTGATTTGGGATCCGTTCGGAGTACGACACACTCTTCAGCTCATTACCCCTGCCTTGATCCTAGAGATACAGGAGTTCGAGGTTCAGTATTCATTCACTGCATAGTGTGTTTGCTGCATGAGCATCGTATTATTAGTAGTCATATCATTTCATTTATTCACTGTGTTCATTGTCTCTGAGTTACTCTAATCCTAACCCTAATTGTGTTCTTTTTATCATCTGTGCTTTGTCGTACGGTTTTTGTTTATGTTTCTGTGTTAGGGTATTTTTCTTTACATGGTATCAGAGCCTGGTACTCTCTGAGAAACCTAGGTCTTTGATCTGAAAGCTCTTCGCAAGAAGCAAGAACAACAGTAGGTTCAAACGACTTCGAACACATTAACACTGATTCAGTCTCCAGATCAGCCTATGCCGAGAACCGAGCGAGAGTGGGCCGATCAGCTTGCTCCACAAAGTTTCGACATGGTGGGAGAAACATCTGAGTACATGGAAGAAAAGATAGGCAAGCGGACCTCTAAGGAAGTCTATGTGGAGCAGCCACCGGGCTTTCCCTCAGGGAACCCTAGGGATGCGGTATTCCGCTTGCAGAAAGCTCTTTATGGGTTGAAGCAAGCGCCGGGGTCTTGGTTCCATAGAATGGATGAGTTCTTATAGACTCATGGATACCATTCTACCCCTTATGACCGGAACTTATATGTTTAATCCACTCCAAAGGGGGTTAGCTATATCTTGCTATATGTTGATGACTTACTCATCACAGGTTCAGATTCTGCTGCCATAGCGGAAATTAAGGCTAAGCTTAAAGCTACATTTGAAATGACAGACCTTGGTTTGTTGTCTTATTTTTTGGGGATAGAGGTAGTTCATTCTAGAGGATGTATTTTTGTGTCATAGCAGAAGTATGCACTTCAGCTTGTGGAACAATACACTTCGGATCAGACACGACCAGTTGCCACGCCTATTGATCCTACTGTCCACTTGTCGAAGGATACCCTAGGACAGCCCTTCAATACATACACCTATCGTTCTGTTGTAGGAAAACTTCTTTGGCTAATTCACACTAGGCCAGATTTAGCTTACTCAGTTAGTATACTTAGTCAGTATTTCACAGCACCTAGGATGTCACATTGGATTGCATGTCTTCGTGTGTTGCGTTATTTGCGGTGTACTTTTTCTTATGGCTTGACATATGGTTCTGGTTTATGTTTGCAAGGGTACACTGATTCTGATTAGGCAAGAGATCCTGACACCCGGTGTTCCCATGGCGGCTACCTCTTTACCTTGGGCACGGCTCCTGTTTCTTGGTCTAGCCATAAGCAAGAGACGGTGGCAGCTTCCACGGCCGAGGCTGAGTATCGGGCTCTCTTCGATGGCACCACCGAGGCCATCTATCTGAGGAGTTTATTAGCGGCGCTTCATTTTCCATGTGACTCTCCCACAGTTGTCTACTGCGACAGCCAGAGTGCCATTGCCCTTGCGGGCAATCCGATCATCACACCACGGACACGACTGAAGGAAAGCGAAAATGCCCAAGTGGTGTGCGTAACGAGAATGGAGTGTGTTCAGTAGTAGAGAGTGCAGAGAGAGTAGAGACTTAAGTTGGGTGTGTACCAGTGTGGCACACACAAAGAATGAAAGAATGTATTTATGTTTTAGGGTACGGTACATTTACACCCGTAAGGGTGCGGTCACATGTACAAGTAAAATATATACACGGGAAGTGTAGCGAAGGGCCTTTACACCCAACGACCATCATCCAGAACTTGTCTGATAAAGTGGTACCGTACATCAATAGGTTTAGTACGTGCATGAAACATGGCATTCTTAGCTAGACATATAGCACTCTGGCTATCACATCCAAGTATAGGTGTTTTGGTGGGCAGCCCAAAATCCTTGACCAAGCGACCAAGCCAAACAGCTTCTTTCGAAGCTTCAGTGGCTGAAATATATTCAGCCTCAGTGGTAGAAAGTGCTACTATCTTTTGCAATCTAGAGCACCAAGAAACTGCCCCTCCAGTCAAGGTAAATATATACCCACTAGTAGACTTGCGAGTATCCAAGTCACCTGCCATGTCTGCATCACAATATCCCTGCAGATCTAATGTACCCTTTCCATAGCAAATACATTGTCTTTGTGTGCCCTTAAGGTATCGAAAGATGCATTTCACTGCCTCCCAATGTGCTTTGCCAAGGTTCGACATAAACCTGCTCACAATTCCCATTGCATGAGCAATGTCAGGTCTAGTGGCAACCATAGCATACATGAGTGATCCACAAGCTGAAGCATAAGGAATACCCTTCATAGAGTTGGCTGCCATGTCATCTTTTGGTCAATCAGCTTTGCTAAGCTTAAGGTATGGTGGTAATGAAACACCAAGTGACTTAGCATCTATCATAGAGAAATGATCAAGCACTTTGTTGATGTACTTTTCTTGTGAGAGAAATAAGAGCTTCTGCTCTCTATCTCTCATCACACGCATGCCGAAAATATGTTCAGCTGCACCCAAGTCCTTCATGGAAAAGGCTGAATTCAGCTGTCTTTTCAATGCATTAACTTGGCTCTTATGCTTACCAACAATAAGCATATCATCCACATAAAGCACAAGGATAATAAGGCTTCCATCATCAGTCTTCTTTGTGTATAAGCAGTGATCTGCATTGCTTCTTTTAAACCCATGTGAGAGCATGAAGGCATCAAACTTCTTATACCACTGTCTAGGAGCCTGTTTTAAACCATACAATCTTCTCTTAAGCTTGCACACCAAATGCTCCTTTCCTGGCATAACAAAGCCCTTTGGCTGTTTCATATACAGCTCTTCTTCTAAATTACCATGCAGGAATGCAGTTCTAACATCCATTTGATCAAGTTCAAGATCCATAGATGCAACAATAGCAAACAATACCCGAAGAGTGGTCATTTTGACAAGAGGTGAAAAGACTTTTTGAAAGTCAATCCCCTCTTTCTGAGTATAACCCTTAGCCACAAGCCTGGCTTTGTATTTGGGTTTGCCATCCACACATTTGATTTTGTAGACCCACTTGTTAGGAATAGCTTTCCTATCTTTGGGCAATGAAACCAAATCCCAAGTATCATTCTGATACAATGACTTCATTTCTTCCTGCATAGCTTGCTCCCACTTTTTCTTTAACTCACATGACAATGCCTCTTTATATGTAAGAGGCTCACCCTCATCTGTGAGTAAAATGCAGTCCAAAGAGGGATCAAGCCTCTGTTTGGGTCTCCTGACACATGTAGACCTTCTCACCCAATGATCTGTGTTATCAGGCAATGGATCTACATCCAAAGGAATGTCAATAACCTCATTATTTGGCTGCTGAACTGCATTTTCAGGTTGCTGTATGGAGCCCCGAGAGGAACACCAAGGAAAAGGAAATTCTCTTGTAAGAAAATCTATCTTGTAACACCAACAAGCTTATTTATCATGTTTCATATGATCACAATGAAAAAAAGAACACCAGGCACAACAAATCTTCATACAGCATTATGTAGATCTCCCACGGATTTGATAGAATCAACCATATTCTTCAATATCTTCACAAAATCCATCAATAGAACAAAGAAAGCAAAGGAATACACCATCTTTGAATGGAAATACATCACATAGTATTCATCTTCAATATCTTCATAGTCTTCTCTCTCAATCTCTCATATACAATCACTCTGTTTTAGTAGAATTGGCTATCTCTGACTCTCTCTCTCTCTCTCCATCAATAATACATCATATCCTCACTACAATCTCTCAAAATCACTCTCAATAATCCTTCTTAGGTCGTGGATACCCCTCCCAAGAGGTATGTCTGATATGAAGGGTCACCAGAACCACTACAGTGTCCTTTCATAGCTCACTACTGTCACTTCACTCTAGTCTTCACTTGAGTCTTTGGCAGCTACTTCTTCCACTTCTTTCAGCTCTTTTGCACTTGTATTCACCTCTTTCCAAGGCTAGAAAACTTTCCCAAGCTACACTCTCATCCATCAGAACACTTACAGAAGCATACAGAACAGTCACAGAACAGTACCAGAACAACTACAGTACAGAACAGAACAGAACAGAACAGAGACAGAGGCTCTACAGAAGACCTACAGAAGGTTACAAAAGGTCATCAAAACCACATAACTCATTCTCAAACCATTCAAAACTCTCACAAACCATTCAATAAACTTTCACAATATCTCAATCTTCATCAATCAATACTCCATCCCTCCTTACAGAAGACAATCAGAACAAAACAGAGCAAAACAGAGCAAAACAGAAGGTATACAGAACCAATTAGAACTTATCAGAACATCACAGAATCACTAATAAACATCATGAACTTCCAAAACACAATCAATATCATCCAAAACACTCTCAAACCACTTCCAAATCAATCAATCATCTCATAAAATCAACCATTCAGCTCTAAAAAACAACAAAAATCAGCCAAAAAACAAGTCATTTCAACACTCAACATATCCCCACACTTAATAAGGAAGCGTCCTCGCAACCCAGGAAAAAGGGAATACAAGTTCAGGGAAAAGCTCAACTTTGATCGTCAATATCTCCTAAAAAAGAATCCATTCACCACGACCCCAACTTATGACCTGTTTCTGATATAAAAATACAAAGAAAGGAAAACCCTTTATACATTAACACCTCTTATCAAACTAAAAATCACAACAAATGTGTAAAGGATATAAAAGTTTTCTTCTTCTTCATCTGCATCTGCGTCAATTCTCCATCCACGAACCCAGCACCACAATTCTCCAAAACGTAGCTCGTACACGAAATTCAATAGGAAACCACCACGTTGATTTGACATAAATGAAGTCACAACACAAACACTAATACACAATACAACCATCTGAATGACTCCTCCAAAAAGAGAGTTTTTCATTAAAAAGCATCTACCATACATTGGAAAGGTATCAATGAAGATGATCCCTCTTAAAAGATTGATGTTGTCGGAAACGATCCATAGACAAGGATTCATCTACAAAGGTTTTGGGAGGATTTTGAAAAAAATTGGAGACAGCACATCCTTTTCAACAGGACCAAGTATCTGCTAGGCAAACAAAGGGCATGAAAATACAATATATCCAGCTGCTGGGAATCAATGCTCACATTGACATTCATGCACAACTTTGGAATAGGCTTGGAATCATTATGAGAGTGCCTATGCATATACGCCAGGTACCAAGCAAAGTGAGCAGTTAATCTCACTGAGGGATCTGCAGACTGTGAATACTGCTGGGCAAAATGAACATAGTTCTGATAAGCTTGACTGGAAGCTGTCCATTCTCCTGGAATGACTGGCCAATTAATCTGCGGTCCTGTAAGGCAATCATCCGAACTTCATCCCCTTCTTCTGGAAATCTGATCATCAAACCCGTCACAGTCACTAACCAACTGAGGTGGTTGAGATATAGAAGTGTTAGGAGAGGGTAGTGGAATAAGGAAGAGTGGATGAAGTGAGGGATAGGAAAAATCATAAAAAGAAGAAAAGGTTAAAGAAGGAGTGGCAGAAATTTGTAAGGAATCACTAAGGAACGGTGTTAACTGATAAATAGGAAATGTGGAGGGTACATTAATGGAGGGAGAAGGACAGGGTGGAGAAGGGGAAAATACCCTATCCTCAATAAAGGAATAGTAAGTGAAAATGGAAATTTGAGAGAAAGATGAAGGTTGAAAAAGAAGAGGTAAAATAGTTGTGGAATTAGATTGACAAAGGGAAAGATATATAGCATAGCGGTGAGCCATTTGTTGGTAATAGAGGAGGGTAGGAACAGAAGGTCCCAGAAGAGATCGTCTATGATAGGCATCAAAGAAGGTAGCATCAAACGGATTATGCTTTGAAAGATAGGCTAAGAGATCCATCCTCAGTTGATTAGTACTCTGGGCAAAGGTAGGAGCTGTGTTTTGTCTTTGATTGAGGATGACAGAATCAATCATGGGATGCCACGAATTATCATGACAATCAACTACTTTGGAGGAATAACTTTGAAACATATCAGCTATGCGCAACTCCAAATGATTGACATACAAAACAGCTTGTAAGACCACATCTCCCACATACCATGCCATATCCACCTCATCTGGAATTAACAAGTCTCCTCGTAGATACATGTATGACATCAACATGGTATCTGGCGTGACAGAATCTTCAAAGACCATTCTGACTACCTCTGTCAACAACTCAGCAGACCAAGTCCCACTCCATCCATCCTCTGGAAAAGGTAAATCCATCGTGGAAAGCTTCATGTAGAAGACTAACTTTTGTAAGTGGTAGTGGACAAAGAAAGAATGGTTTGATAGAACATATTCCTGAAACTGCTCAAAGGTAGACCATAACAGGTCCATTCAGGACTGCAATCTTTCCACTTTATCTTGGAATAGAGGGCACAAAGTAGCCTGTCTCTGAAGAGTAGCCAAGTCCTGCTGTGAAAGAGAAGGAATCAATGGAACATTAGGGCTTGGAGGAACAGAGCGGGACTTCGCAAGTTGATCTTGCAACTGTTGGATTTGGAAGGCTTGGTTGGCCACTGTGTCATTAGCAGTCTGTAAAGCTGAAAGTTTGTCATCTAAGATAGCTTGAAACTCCTGTGCTTCTCTGGACATCCTCTTCTTCTCGTCTGAAAGGCTAGTAACCTGGGATTGAGCCTCGAGTAACTGGGTCTTCAAAGAAGAAATCTCATCGCTTTGGGTGGCAACCAGTTGGGTTTGCTATTCCATTTGCTTAAATAAATATGCTAGAGTATCCTTAGCAGAAGCTAACTCAGATGTTGCCTTATGCAACTGGTCCTTAGACTGCATGAGCTCTTCATAAAAGGACGCGTACAGCTGTTGAACACAGGCTGTCACGGACAACTCAATGGAGCTCTGAATATCCTTACAGAGGAAAGGAATCGCATCTCCTGAGACTAGATTGTTCAGGGAGGGAACTGAGATGTCCAATGATCCTTCTCGATGTGCTCTGAATAGGTTAGTACAAGTGAGAAACCCAGGAAGATCACTGCCAGAGGTAGTAGGGATGGGTACTGAAGGAAGTACGGAAGGAGCTTTATCCGCTACCCTCTTCAAGCGTTTGCGCTGAATGACCAAGGGAGGCGGAGAATCATCATCCTCTATGTCAATGGGTTCTGACTCATCTGAAGGTGGAGGAGGAGGTATTGGATCTGATGGAGGAGGTGGAGGCACAGTCTTCTATAAACCTGAATAGGTCAAGAAGGCAGACAAATATGATCCATATGTGACATTGGTAACATTACCCCTGGTGACTTTGACGAAATGCTGATCCATTTTAGTGAGGAGGTAAGTGCTCAAATCAATAGCAACTCCTTTCAACACCATCCTGGAAGCTGTGAAAAGCTCTTTGGATAAATACTGGGATGGCGTTTTGGCAGGCATAAACCTGTCCTGAAGAAACTGACAGATCGTCTTCCATACGGGATCAATGATCATAGAAAAGGAAACTCCTGAAGAGTTGATCACCTTCTTAACATCCAGCATTTCCCTTGTCTGCTTTTGCAACAGCTTCAGAATCTCTTCATTAGAGAAGAGCTGACGTGTGGTCACAAAAGGTTCACCTTTGAAGGGTAGAGACAGAGCCTTCCCTAAGCCTCGAGGTGTCAAAGTCATAGAAATGCCCTAGACTAATTCTGTCTTCTTACTGTAAGAGGCCAGAAACTCATCACATAACGACGGATCCTCTGGAAGCAAGGGGAAAGAAGTAGCCACAAAAGCAGCAAGGCCCGCCTTCGTGAGAGGCTCAAAAGTAAGTAGGGAAGAGTAATCCCTACTAACTAGTGGGACGTACTGGATAGGGGGAGGAGCATGAGAAGGCGCCATTCAGATGGTTACACACATACCACAAACACAGACAATCAAGGAGAATGCCTGGAAAGCAACAAGCAAAAAACCAAGGATAAGAGAACAACCAAACAAGAAAACGTGACTCGACCAACTAACCCCAAGCAAACCACATCCTAGAAAAAATTCGACATGACCTTGAGACAAATGCAACCGAAAGCTTCATGCGATGCATCAGACAAACACCCAGAACCCCGTAACAGGCAATAAAAGAAAAAAAACTGCATACCGTATCCGTAACCGTAACAAAGACAGTAAACCAAAACAATACCATATCCGACACATATCAACACTACATCATTGATAAAACGCTAAGGACTGCGTATACCCATCCCACGAAACGGCTCATTAAAAAGGGGAAGTAAGTGCAGTGAGGGGGAATTAATTTAATGAATGGTTCATTTTAATAAATTATTAAGAATGGGTGAATTTTTATTAGGTGATAAACCTTAGCAAGAAAACGGCGGTTCCTTATTATAAATTAAAATACCAATTATTAGGTTAAAACAATGCTTTTATTCGAATCCCGACTTCGATACTCGACTGGGTCTCTAAATGCAAATTCATTGATTACAAATTAAAGTGATGTGGAGCGTTTTTTTGCCAGCGCGTGCTCATGTGACGGCTGGTTCATTTTAATTAAAAATTAAAGTGCCTCTGTAGCGCACGTAGCGCGTGCTAAGTGAACGGCTGGTTAATTTTAATTAAAAAGTATGTGTGTGTTGAGCGCGAATACGCGTGGAAACTGTGGGTGAATTAAAGAGTTCATTTTAACAATTAATTTGTGATTAAGGGGGAAATGAAAATAAATAAAACACATAAAATAAATACCTGGAAGGGGTGTGTATGTAATGCAGAAATGCGCACGGAAGAGTCCCCCAAAAGAAGTGAATCCAGTAAAGGAAAGGTAAAGACCACTGACGAAACAACAAGGACAACACCTTAGCGGATGTGTTGATTCGGTTTGTGTTGGTTTTTTAATTAATTTTTTTTAAAGTTGTGATTATTTATGGTTAGTTATGTTGTTTGTGTGGTTATTATGGGTTGTGGATGTGTTTTGTTGTTTTTTTTAAAAATTTGTGTAGGTTTAGTTGTTGGTGTTGGTTTTTGTGTTTTTAAAAAAAAATAAGAATAAAAATAATAATAGGGAAATTAAGATAAACAACATAGGAATATGGAGGAAATATCCACAATGGGGTCTAGGCAAATAAAATAGAGAGTGTGAAGGGAAATTCCCGTTTGTTGGGTTGTTAGTGTGTTGTTCTTTAAAAAAAAAAAAAAACAATAGGGGTACCATGTATGATAATTTTTTAAAGTGAAAAATAAATGAAAAATGGTCAAGGGAGGTGAGGGAAATTTTTAAGAATTTTTTAAAGAAAATTTTTACTATTTTTAAATGAATTTTCTACATTTGTTGGCAATTTGGGGGTTAAATTAGGAAATGTGTAATTTTCAGAAAATTTAGGGTGGGTAATTTCCAGCGGACAAACTCCCAAAAATTGGCAAAAAACAAAAGGAAATTTTAGAAATTTTTCTGAATTATTTTGATGGGAAAATTAATTTAGAAATTAATTAAATCATATAAATCATGTTAATCAGATAAATCAGTTAGAAGTAAGTCAGTTAAGTCTGGTTAGAGTGGGTAAGTCATGGCAGTCTGCCCAAGTCTATTCAAGTGAGGTTAGTCAAGTTGGATAAGTCAGATAAGTCCAGTTAGTAGAAACTAACCTAAAAGGGGTTAGGTAACCTAATGTGGGTTAGGGTTAGGGTTAGGGTTAGTGCTCCTAGTTAGGGTTAGGGTTAGGGTTAGTGGGATCCTAGTTAGGGTTAGGGTTAGGGTTAGTGGGATCCTAACCCTAGTTAGATTAGGAGGAATCCTAACCCTAGTTAGGTTAAGTTAACTCTAATGGGGTTAGGGTAACTAAAGGGGGTTTAGTTAGGTTAGTTTTTAGCTTGAGTTAAGTTAGAGGTTAACTGAAGTTAAGTTAGTTGTTAACCTAACCTAGGTTAGTGTTAACTTAACTTAGGTTAGTGGCTAACGTAACTGAGGTTAGTGGCTAACCTGGGTGTGGTTAGAGGAGGAGGAGGTGGAGGTGGTGGGGGAGGTGGAGGTGGAGGAGGAGAGGAGGAGGGGGAGGAGGGAGAAGGTTGGTGGCGAAGGCGGTGGCTCTGCGTTGGGCGCGGCGGCGCAACGGCGGGGGCAGCGACGGCGCGGCGTCATCGGGACGCGGCTTCAGGCGGCGGCAAGCGCCGGGCGGCGAGGGAAACGGCGACCTGCTGCGACGGCGGGGGTGGCGGCCTGCTACGACGGCGGCCTCCTGCTGCGACGAGGCGGCAGCCTGCTACGACGGCGGGGGCGGAACAGAGGGAAAGGAGGGGAAGGAGAAGGGGAGGAAGAGGAGGAGGGAGAAGAGGAGAAGGTGGGGGAAGGGAGGAAAGAAGATGGAGGAGAGGGAGGTGAGGAGAGAAGACGCAGGGATAGGCGGTTGGGGTGGGGGGGGTTGTGTAGGTGTTGGAAGGGATGGGCAGGGGTAGGGGTGGGGGAAAATGGGCAGGGTGGGGGTGGGCAGGGGCCCAAGTGGGGTGGGGGGTGCCCAAGGAAAGGGTAGGGGTGGGAGAGGGTAGGGTAGGGTAGGGGGTGCCCAAGGAAAGGGACGCGTACCCCCGTCTCGCGCACGTGTGCGGGGCGGGGTAAAAAAATTTGCCGTGACGGAATTGAAATGGCGCCGGAACGTCGCGACGGGGTACATGGAGGCGATCATGGCGCGTGAAGACGCGTAAAATCGAAAAAGGGCGCGTTCACGCGCAATACGGGCGCGCGAATACACGTAAAAAAATAGAGAAAAATTAATGACTCCCAATCCGGACGTCAAAACGAAATAGAGTAAAAACAAAAAGTGGGCAGGACGACAGGGGGAAAACAAGAAAAATATATGACAGAGGTTTCGGGAGGGAGAAAGGGTGGTCACATGCAAAAAACCCAAAAAACGAACCAAAAACGCAAGTAAAAATTAATATCGAAAAATCCGTGCATCGGAATGAGGCGCAAAAAAAAAGGAAAACTGTGTAGAAAGACGTGTCCGACAATCCTATCACATCAAAACATAATTCCAACGGAGATAAGACGCGTTCACATGGAAAAAACCCAAAAAACAAACCCGAAAATGGGATCGGAAATTAACATCGGACGAACCGTGCGCCGGAATGACATGCAGTAAGAAGGAAAAATGTCCGCAGGAAGGAGTGGCACAGGGTTATCACCTTAAACCGCAGTTCCGGTGGAAGTAGGAGGGGTTCACATGCGAAAAACTCCAAAAATACTCCCAAAAACTCATTGAAAAATTAATAAGTAAAAATCCGGAAGTCGAAAGAGGAGGGAGGAAAAAGGAAAAAGGTGGGGGAAGACACGGGAGTCACGGTAGTCAAATCAAATTGGAATTCCGATGCAAACAGGGTAGGTGCACATGGAAAAATGGCAAAAATACGCACGAAAAAGGTGTAAGAAAAACCCAGAAAATTAAGAATGGACAAACTGTGTATCCGAATGACACGGAATAAAAAGGAAAAATGTCAGGGGAAAAGTGGTGGTCAGGGCTATGATGTCAGAGTATGCTTCCGGAGCAAGCAAAGCACGTTCACATGGGAAACCGACTAAATTACACAAAATGCTTCAAAAATTAATAACTCGAAAACCGTGCACCGGAATAGGGGTAGGTAAAAAGGAAAATGGTCAGTTCAACGGGAGGAACAGGGCTATAAGGTTGGATTTGGACTTCGGTGAACGTAGGGTGCATTCACATGATAGGACCTCAAAATCAAGGAATAACAAAAAACTGCAAGGGAACAGCCCCAAAGATGGGTGGAACATAACCGGATGGGTGGGAAGGGATCCCATTAGGGTAAAAACAAGGCATGGCAAACATGCATGAGCAGGTTAAGGCATATGCAGAGGGGTATACAATGTAGACGCGCAGGGACGCGTCCCCACACTTAAGACCGTAACGGATAGGGTTAACCGAGCAACAGGGACCTAGGACCACACCACAGACCATCCACTAACGTCCCCACACTTAAAACATGAACGTCACGAAGAAACCAAAGTGGGAGGGTTAGAAAAACTTGGCCCATTTTGTCAAGAAGCAAGGTTGAGTGTCGATGGCACGTCCAGTGTTGTTGTCGGCGCTGGAGGGACCAAGGTATCTTCTCGGCACACGTTCGTCATGGCAGGTACCACGCGGCAGCACCCAGGGAGGTAGCTGATGGAAGGAATCACAGGAAATTTGTCGATGATGAGGGATATTGCACTCAACTCACAGTCACTCAAGTGGAATGAAAGAACAGTCACTCGCCCCATGACTAATATTACTCCAAGAAGAATGATGGAACCCCATATCTCATACCCGGTTGAGGAATCGACAAGGAAATGGTGCAGAGTTGTATGCCAGGGTGCACAGTTGATGGTGCTTTAGTGTGTCCAACCCGTCTGGCATAGGTGCAAGAAGCAAGGCAAGGGAGCCTTACAGTGTGGTGGACAGAACAGGGTGATGTGTCTTGTGGTAACGAGAAAGACCCATCCCGTGGGTGTATAGGGAAACGGGAACATACCTGACTCTAAGTGTCGTAACGTCCCTCAATCTCACCTCTCGGTAATTGATTGAAGAAACTCCAGTCACACTCAACCCACCCTCTGTCTCACGCTCGGTTGATAAATACAGAAGGGCAGCCTTTTCCTGAAACCCATTGATATAATCCTCACAGTCACTTGTGCAAAGATTGTATGCCTTGTGCGCACTTGATAGTGCAACGGTGCATCCCTCCCTGTGCCGGCATACGGTGCGAGAAGGAAGGCCAGGGAGCCTTATGGTGCAGTGCACAGAAACAAATTGTGCTTTGTGCATTGAGAGGCCCATTCCGTGGGTGCAACACTTCATTCACACTACTCACCTCTCATTTGATTTGAAAGGAAAAGACTGGTCTCTCGCCCCACCCTCTGTCTCACTCTCTGTTGATAGTTACAGAGGGCAACCCATACTCACCTCCCCATCCGGTTAGGATGAAAGCTCACGTCACTCGATTGTTTGTCGATGAAGATCGCGTCATCAGTTGTTGAAGAGGCGTACCCAGGGAGGTAACCATCAAATCGAACGTTGTATTGGACAGGAACATGTCATCTGCTAGAGGATAGTTAGACGCTTTGCAGAGAGACCCAGGACATAGCGTACCAAGGGAGGCAGCTTCGGAATTGGATCCTGGGGATATCAATTAATGAATCCACTTTCTGGACTGCTGGGTGTTACCACCTTTTCCACAGCCAGCTTCTCGCCCAAGGGTGTTTACCACCTTTTCTTGGCACAAGGCCTGCTATGACAGGGAATTGCTTCTTTTTCTCTCATAACAGATTTGTTTTTTTTTTTTTTCTTTTCTTTTTCTTGTTTTCCCCTATTCCCGAGGGTGTTCCCACCTTTTCTCGAAGAATAAGTCGGCATGACAGGGACCTAAGTCCTTTTCTCCCATGACCGATATATTTTGTTTTTTTTTTCTTTCTTTATTTATTTCTTTTTCTGTTTTTTTTTTCGAATTGAGGAAGGGAATGGTAGAACTACCATTTGTCAGAACCCACCTCGCCATTGATGCTGGTGGAAAATAGAGGATAAGAGATCAAGGCTGGAAGGGGGGTTTGAGGGGACAGAGGGTTGCATCCATTTCATCAGGAGTGATTGAAGAACGGCTATCAGAAGTAGCATCATAAGAAGTACAGCGCCGTGCCAATGAGGGAAAAGATCAAGTGACCATAATTGTCAAGATCCCCAAGGAGGGAAGTACTTCTTCAGGCGATATCCATTGATCAGAAAGGGATCATCAGAGGCATCAACGGTCTGCACTTGGACAGAACCATTAGGGTTGACGGCAAGTACCTTATAGGGGCCCATCCACCGCTGCTGGAGCTTGCCAGGAAACTTGCCAAATCGTGAATCATAGGCTAGGACCAAATCACCTTCTTTGAACTCCTTGTGCTTGATAAAGCTATCATGGTAAGCCTTACGTCGAGCTTGCGTGGCTTCCATGCACTGTAGAGCCATCCTACGAATTTCGCCTAAACATTCTAGGTGCAAGAGACGGCGTTGCAGTGAATCATCGTCCCCCAAACGCTCTTTGATGGCCACTCTCAAAGAGGGTAGTTCCAATTCAACAGGAAAAACAGCTTCTGTACCATACACCAGCTGGAAGGGTGTCTGTCCTGTTGCTGCTTTATGGGAGGTTCTGTACGCCCAGAGGGCCTCTGTAAGTCGATCATCCCAATCACGACGATGTGCGGCAATTGTTATTGTCAGAATCGAACAGAGGATGCGATTGGTGACTTCGACTTGGCCGTTGGCTCTGGGGTAATAAGGAGTGGACTTGCGATGGCGGATCTTATACAACTCTGTCAATTCTTCCATGACTTTGTTAAGGAAATGAGTGCCTCTGTCACTTACCAGCTCTAAGGGACTGCCAAAACGGGTGATGATATTCTCGTACATGAACAGGGCCATGCTATTACCATCGTTCCGCTTTAGAGCTTTAGCTTCACACCACTTTGTGACATAATCCGTACATACGAGGATGTATCGGTTTTGTTTCCTTCTGGTGGGAGGATCGATCGGACCTACGAAGTCGATGCCCCACTTCTCAAAAGGCTTCAGGGGAAGGATAGGTTGCAGTGGTATGGCACTTGTCTTCGTGGGTTTCCGCATTCTTTGACAAGCATCACATCTTTTACAATAATCATAGGCATCTTTGTGAATTGTAGGCCACCAATATCCTGCTAGCAGAGCCTTCCTGACTGTAGCTTCTCCTGCAAAGTGACCTTCACATGGCTCGTTATGGCAAGCCTTCAGAACAATCCCAATCTCTCCTCCTGCAACACATCTTCTGAGCACTTCATCTTTGCCTTTCTTGTACAGTGCACCACCTAGCAGGGTGTATGGGGCTGATTCTAGCATAAGCTTTTTCCTCTTCCGACTAGAAATGCCAGGAGGGTACTGTTGGGTTGCTAGCAGATTGGCAATGTCTGGATACCAGGGAGTTACAGTTTCTACCAAGAATAGGGAAGCATCAGGGAGGTCTGGGTCATCCTGCTCCTCGTCTGCAGTTTGTGGGATATGCGACAGATGATCAGCCAGAACATGGGAACGACCAGGCTTAGTAATCACCTCAAAGTCGAACTCCTGAAATAGAAGGAGCCATCTTATCATTCGTCCTTTCACATCTGCTTTGTTCATCAAGAAGGACAGGGCCTCATGATCCACATAAAATTTAAAGTGGGTAGATAGGAGGTAATGACGAAACTTTTCCAGGGCAAACACCATTGCCAAGCACTCCAGCTCTGTCACTGTATAGTTCCGTTCCCTATCAGTGACTTTTCGGCTTGCGTAATAGATCGGTTGATCCAACTTCGAGGGACCCTTTTGGCACAGGACAGCACCTAAACCTTCAATTGATGCATCAGTGTGTACATGGAACTCTTTCGTCCAATCAGGAGGTTGCAAAATGGGTGCCTTTATCAGACACTGCTTCAGAGTGTGGAAGGCTTTGTCACATTCTTCCGTCCAAGTAAACTCTGCATCTTTCTTCAGGAGCTTGTGCAAGGAGGTTGCCTTTGTTGCAACGTGGGCTATAAACCTTCTGTAGTAACCCACATGGCCTAAGAATCCCCTCAACTGTTTGAGGTTGGTGGGTGCTGTCAGAGCTGCGATCTTTTCAATCTTTGCAGGGTCTGTTGATATCCCTTGTGCAGAGACAATGTGGCCCAACAGAACTCCAGAAGAGACCCCAAAGATGCATTTGTCGGGGTTGAGGGAAATCCCATACTCCCGGCATCGGTCAAAGCATTGTTCCAGGTGTTCCCAGTGTTCACGGATCAAACTATAGACACAGAAGTCATCCAAATATACCTCAATGAAGTCGTGCAGATGATTTTGAAATGCAGCCATCATTACTCGCTGGAAAGTAGCAGGGGCATTGCAGAGCCCAAATGGCATCACTCGGTAAGCGTAGGTCCCCCATTCTGTGGTGAAGGTTGTTTTGGATTGGTCTTCTTCTGCGATTTGGACTTGGTTGTATCCGCTGAATCCATCCAGAAGAGAATAAAGTTCATGTCCTGCCACTGTGTCCAACAGTTGGTCTGTGAAAGGGATAGGAAAGTGATCCTTCTTCGTCTTGGAATTAAGCTTTCGGAAATCCACACATATTCGCAATTTTCCATTCTTCTTGGGTACAACCACGATGGGTGAAACCCATTCACTATTTGCCACTGGATAGATGAACTCGGCTTCCAGAAGCTTCAACAGCTCCGCTTTCACCAATGTGGAATAATTCGGGTTCATTCGCCTTTGTTGTTGCCGTACTGGGTTGGCATCAGGCTCCAAGTCAATATGATGTTGACATATTGTGGGATCAATCCCCTTTAGGTCTTTGTAGGACCATACAAACACGTCCAAATTTTCTTTCAACAAGTTGTACAAGGTTGACAACTCCTCTTCTGGGAGACTGCTACCCACCTTCAAGTGGCGTTCAGTGCCTTCTGCATCCATAAAGGTTAACTGCCTTTCACCTTCTACTTCACGGATGAAGGTCCCACGGACTGCTTCTGGATACAAATCCGACTCCTTCAAGGGAGTGGTATCCTCTTCTGATGTCCCACTAGAATCAACTTCTTCTTTTGGTGGAGACTTAGGTTGCTCATTAAGATGTTGAAATGGAATTAGAGCCGTTCCGGGTTTGGTTTCAAGATTAATTACCTCTTGACTTGAAGACTCCTCTTCTGAAGATGACCCATCCAAGAACGTCACATAACAGGGACCCTCTGATGCCTGTTGGATTGGTGGGACTGGTGCTTGTTGGCACGGTGCATCATCATCATCTTTCTTTGGCAAGGATGGGTTAGGACGGCATAAGCCACTGTTGGAAGACGGCTTGTTCTTCTTAATCCATGTCTTATAAAGATTTTGTATATGAGAAGATCCATTTATCAGCCCAAATGGTACCATCACCATTCTGTCCCATAGCATGAGCTCGTCTGTTTCTGATGCTTCTGGAACTTCTTCTTCAAATGTATCCTCTTCAGGTGGGATAGACTCTTCCATTTCACTTTCATAATCTTCTTCGTCCATATCATATCCATTCTCTTCTGTCTCTGTCTCTGCTTCTGCTTCTGTCTCTGCGTCTGCTTCTGCTTCTGCTTCTGTCTCTGTCTCTGTAGGAGCTCTGTAATAGAAGAACAGATTCTCTGTTTCCTCTCCTGCCTCTGTCTCTGGCTCTGCTATGGCCATGTAACAGGGAGAGCAATACATCCATGCTTCTATCTCACTGTCAGAAGTGATTTCAGAAGTCATTCCTGATTCAGGCAGGAAGTATTCACCCATTGATAATGGCTTTGCATATTTTGGAAGTCGGCCTACAGTATCCACTGTTAAGGAACGTGCCACTGTTTTCTTGGGAAGGATCTGTTTGACAGTGTCTTCGTCTACTGATGTTTCATCCGTAGCCTCATTAGGGGAGTCAGAAGATAATTCCAAAGAGGTAGATCCATGTCCTTTTTGAGAACCATACAGTTTCAGCACCACTTTATTGGGCCCTCTACCCAAGGTCAAGGTTCCTTTGAACCAATCCGTCCTTGCTCGGGCTTCAAAAAGCCATGGTCTGCTTAGTAGCAAAGGATAGGATGTGCCATAAGAGTTTGGCTTCACCACCAAATAGGTTAGCCAATAATCTTTTCCAGCCACTGTAGTCTTCACATATGGAAGAATGCCCAAAGGCTTGATTCTGCTCTGATCCGCCAGTCTGATGAGCCATTGGGTTGGTTGCACACCTTGTAAGCCTAGATCCTTCATTGTAACATCCGTCATAATGTTTACTGATGAACCACCATCAATCAGTGCATTTGCAATAAAACAGCCTTCTATCCACACACCAGTCTCTGGGGTACCCGGATCTAGGAAAGCATTAGCCACATCCACTTCTTTTACAGGCTCTGGAGCCTTGTTGGACTTTGTTGCTGTTGAGGGAGCAATCCTTAAACCACGTCTTCTTGTTAGTATACTTTTGAATCTTTTCCGGCAACTGGGAGACAACATCAATAATTGTCGAAATGTGAGGTTTGGTTTGAAGGTATCTAGATCTTTGACTAGATCGTATTCCTTAATAGGATCGATTGGCTTCTCTAACCGATTAGGAAATGGGGCAACACCCATTTTCATTTTCCCTCTTTCTTCCAACAGAGGAATTACAGGAACTTCTTCTGCCACTTGTGGCACTTCCTCCTCTTCTGTCTCCTGGACCTCTGGTCCTGTCTCTGTAACTGTCTCTGTAACTCTCTGTGGCACTGTAGTGCTCTGTACGGCACTGTTAGGCTCTGTTCTGTTCTGTTCTTCTGGTGAAAGATTGAACTTCACTGTTCTGGAAGGAGGGTTATTTTCTTTCTGGACAGGTGGTTCCTTCTGCTTTGCACGCGTGATGGCAGCAACTTCCAATTCCACCAAATTGGAGGTAGGCTCTTGGGCCTTGGCTGGACTATCAGTAGCACTGTTTTTCACTGGGGCTGGGCTTGGACAGTCTTTTGCAGTGTGGCCTTCTCCTTTGCATCGACTGCATAAGGGCTTGTAATCCACTGACCTTCGAGGATTTGGACAATTTGGTGAGATGTGTTCCTTTTCTCCGCATCTGTAACATTCCACTTCTGATCTCTGACCACCGCCAGACTGTCTTCCTCTGTAACTTTGGGAAGGAAATCTTCTGGGTCCGAAATTAGGACCAAACTCTCTAGGCTTGGGTCCAATATCCTGTGTTGTCATTTTGGATTCCAGCAAGTTGAATCTTGCGTCTTCTTCCTTCCTTCTCCTATCATGCATCTCCTTTAGAGAGCAAATGTCCTCTGTATGATTCTTCCGCAAACAGTAGGAACAGAAGGCTCCAGGGATGGTTGGTTTTCGTGTACATTCAGTGGCTAAGTGGCCTGCTTGATGACACTTACCACACCAAGTGTTTGACCGCATCACATCTCTTCCTGCTCCTGCAACATTGGATATGCTAGCGGTGTTCACTTTCAACGTCTGTAGTTGCTCTGTGATCACATCCATCAACTCCTTTTTGATGTTTGCAACTGAGTTGGATAAGTAATCCTTCAAGCTTTCTCCTCCTGAGGCACTGGCAGGAGGGTTTTGAGGAGTTTCTGTAATCACTGCATAAACTGGTTGGGCTGGTACAGAGGGGTCTCTGTTCTGGTTCTGATTCAGAGCTCCTGTTTGAACTGTTGGCTGTTGGCTCCAGTTGGTAGGATTCCACTGTTGCTGCTGATTTGTCATGGAGGAAATTGGTTGGGACCATTGTGGTGGTTGAACCATCATTTGAGGCATGGATTGTGGCCACTGTGGATTTGGTGCACGGTACTGTGATACCGGGGGCATCTGCTGGTAAGGGTAGGGGACAGTCCCTGGGACTGCATTTGGTGGATACATCATTCCTGGCATCAGAGGAGGTAGAACTCATTTTCTTGTATTCATCGCTAATCGAGCTTCCACTTCATCGTACAGTCTTGCACCTTCTGTTGCAGCTTGCAGTGTGGCTGGTCTTTGCAGCTCCACAAACTTACGGACTTCTGGTTGTAATCATCTGAGAAACACCCCCTTTTGAATGCCATCATCTAGATTATGATTAGTCCATCTCTTCAGGATGGATTTCATTCGTGAGACATAGGCTTCTACTCTTTCTCCATAAGACTGACTTAGGTTCATAAATTCCTCTCGCATCCGCTCTTCAAAACCTTCACGCGTGAATTTAGTGAGGAAGGCCAACTTCAGGTCGCCCATGTGCGAAAAGTTCTTGCTGCTTGTCTCTCGTACCACTGAAACGCCGCGCCCTTGAAAGTGGCGGGGAATATGGCTAACCAGTGCTCAGGAGTTCTGGCATTGTTAGCCACACATGCTACCATAAACTCTGCTACATGAAGATCGGGGTCTTCATTGTACTCTCCCTTAAAAACTGGCAATGGGACTACATTCGCTGGCCTGTCATCAATATTTTCAGGACGGATCTGGCTTGGAAGTGAACCTCCAGCAGGAGGAGGAAGGGCTTGATGTGCCATTGGGACTTCTGTAAAGAGTTCCGCAAGGGCGTCAAAGGCGGCTTCTGCTGCGAGCTCGCTCTCGGCTCTGATTCTTGCTTTTTCTCTTCTCACGTACCTCTAGACTCGTTCTAATGCTTGCCTCTTTATTGCGTCATTCATCAGGGGGTTGGCTCCACTATGTTGTTAGTGCTCCACAGAGGGTTAACAGAAGGCTTCAGTCTCTGTAGGACTCTCTTGCCAACATTTCTTCTACTTCTTTCTTTTCAACGTCCCTGAATTCTGCTTTCATGCCACTGCACAGAGGAAGGTATTCGGTTCTGAAGGTGTCAAAATGCATACGTTTGAGCATTGTGGTGGTGCCATCATCATAGTAATGCCAGCTTTTGATGGTTTTAACAGTGTATGTTGTGAAAAACACTCTGTCTACCAACTTCCAGTGGGTTGCTAATTGAACAAACAGAAGATTATCAGTACACCAAGCATCCCATGTATCTTGCTGTTGAGCATCCACGAACAAATTCCAACTCTTTTCCTTCTTGTCTTTGTGAACCTCTACAGACCAAGACTCCTGAAGCTTCTTCACAATCTCCCACTTGATGTTGTCTGGAAACTTCTCAATGAATGCAAAATCTTCCATGGATGGTCATTCTCTCTGTTTCTGCTCTTCAGTTTGTTCCCAAACAGTTTGCTACTAAGATGCAAGTTTCTGTTGCTTCAACAGGGAGAGGAAACTGTCCACCACATAGAGCATGCATCATGATGGTGATGTGTTTCCGCCATTGTGGGATAAACTTCTTGTGGAAAGTGGCTTTGATTATGAGGAATTCCAACTCTTCAGTGGAAGAAGGAACTTTACAAACATCCATGGAATTCTTCTCTTCTTGGCAATGCCATTTCCTTCATTTTCAGCCTCTTCTGGTGCTTGTTGTTGGCAAGATTCCCCGGCTGCGCACCAAAAACATGGAGCCGCGAGAGGAACACCAAGGAAAATGAAATTCTCTTGCAAGAAAATCTATCTTGTAACACCAACAAGCTTGTTTATCATGTTTCATATGATCACAATGAAGAAAAGAATACCAGGCACAACAAATCTTCATACAGCATCATGTAGATCTCCCACGGATTTGATAGAATCAACCATATTCTTCAATATCTTCACAAAATCCATCAATAGAACAAAGAAAGCAAAGGAATACACCATCTTTGAATGGAAATGCATCACATAGTATTCATCTTCAATATCTTCATAGTCTTCTCTCTCAATCTCTCATATACAATCACTCTGTTTTAGTAGAATTGGCTATCTCTGACTCTCTCTCTCTCTCTCCATCAATAATACATTATATTCTCACTACAATCTCTCAAAATCACTCTCAATAATCCTTCTTAGGTCGTGGATACCCCTCCCAAGAGGTATGTCTGATATGAAGGGTCACCAGAACCACTACAGTGTCCTTTTATAGCTCACTACTGTCACTTCACTCTAGTCTTCACTTGAGTCTTTGACAGCTACTTCTTCCACTTCTTTCAGCTCTTTTGCACTTGTATTCACCTCTTTCCAAGGCTAGAAAACTTTCCCAAGCTACACTCTCATCCATCAGAACACTTACAGAAGCATACAGAACAGTACCAGAACAACTACAGTACAGAACAGAACAAAACAGAACAGAGACAGAGGCTCTACAGAAGACCTACAGAAGGTTACAAAAGGTCATCAAAACCACATAACTCATTCTCAAACCATTCCAAACTCTCACAAACCATTCAATAAACTTTCACAATATCTCAATCTTCATCAATCAATACTCCATCCCTCCTTACAGAAGACAATCAGAACAAAACAGACCAAGACAGAGCAAAACAGAAGGTATATAGAACCAATCAGAACCTATCAGAACATCATAGAATCACCAATAAACATCATGAACTTCCAAAACACAATCAATATCATCCAAAACACTCTCAAACCACTTCCAAATCAATCAATCATCTCATAAAATCAACCATTCAGCTCTCAAAAACAACAAAAATCAGCCAAAAAACAAGTCATTTCAACACTCAACACTGTAATAAATTTTCAGGCTGCTGTAATTGATGTTCAGCATGCTGATTTTGTTGCCCAAACTGATTTTCAGCATCCCTTTACTGCCCATTTGCATCTGGCTCAATAATGACACGCTGATTATCATAACCAGCATCAAATGGAGCTGAATTTTCAGTGGCTGATGGCTGTTTAAGTGGTTGATCATGCTGAAATTTCACTTTCCTTTTGTCTACATCACTAGATGTGGCATTTTTCAGCAGCTTTGATTCATTAAATACCACATCTCGGCTGCGTAGCACCTTTTTCATGCTTGGAACCCAAACTCTATAACCCATTTCACCATCATCTCCATAACCCATGAAAATGCCTCTGAGGGATTTCATGTCAAGTTTGGTTATGATATCAACAGGCACATGTACATAGCATTCGCAGCCAAAGACCCTTAAGTGGTCATATGAAGCAGGTTTGCCAGACCAAACCTCTTCAGGGATGCCACTATCAAGTGCATGATGTGGAGATCTGTTGCAAATATGCACCGCGGTTTTAAGTGCCTCTTCCCAAAACAATTGCAGGAGATTAGCTGTGGACAGCATGCACCGAATCTTCTCACATAATGTGCGATTCATTCGCTCAGCCACACCATTAGATGACGGATTATAAGGGGCTGTAAGCTCTTGTTTAATCCCATTTTCATCACAAAAACTATTAAATTGTTTAGATACATACTGTCCCCTATTATCTGTTGTTATGCATTTCAGTTTTAAGCCCTTTTGAGTACTAACAAATGCATAAAACCTTTTAAAAGCATCCAATGCCTCAGTTTTTTGCTTAAGCAAATAAACCCATAGCTTTCTAGAGTGGTCATCAATAAAAGACACAAAATAATGGAAATCACTATGAGTTTTTATTGGCATGGTACATACATCGGAATGGACTAAATCCAAGATACATGCCTTCCTAGAGGCTCCATGAGAGTATGAACTCTTTACATGTTTTCCAAAGACACAGTCATCACAAAAGTCAAGCTTTGAGTTTTTCACATCAACTCTTCCAAGTGAAGAAAGTGCATCAAAACCCTTTTGGCTCATGTGTCCAAGACGCTTATGCCATAGCTCCATGTGTGACTGTACTTCTGCAACTGCAACAAACTTTCCAGGAAGTGCCTTGCAATGAAGATAATACAAAGTTCCCTTTTTACCACCTCTAGTGACCAACATAGATCCTTTCTGTATTTTCCACATTCCACCACCAAAGGTAGTGTAGTAACCCCTGCTATCTAACTGCCCAACAGAAAGCAAGCTCTTCTTAATGCCAGGTACATACCTAACATCATGAAGAATCAATTCCTGGCCATTTTCAAGAGCCAGGTGTATGGTGCCCACTCCTTCAATATCACATGCATGATTATTCCCTAGGTAAACTTCCCCAAGATTACTTGCTGCATAAGTAGAAAAACACTCCAGAGATGGAGTTACATGAAATGAGGCACCACTGTCAACAATCCACAATTGTGACAAACCATCATGAGCAGATAACAAGGCATCTATCACATCCCTTTTAGTGATATACATGTCTTCCACTGTCATAGCATGTGGATCTGAAGATGCAACCAGCAAATCAGCATTTTTATCTTCTTCTATCTCCTCAATGACAACAATAGATACCATATTTGCCTTTTTTGTTTCTTTAGGGTAGAGCTGCTATCCTTCTCATTCTTTTTGCCTTTTGCATTAGCCTGCTTCTTGCGTTCTTGCTCCTTCTTATAGTACCTGCAATCGGGCTTTTTATGCCCTTTGCGTCCACATTGATAGCAAGTGACATCTTGCTATTTTTCTTTGCTTTTGCTGCGATTTTTATGCTTATTTGCAGCATTTGACTTCTTTTCAGTCCGTCCTCTAACATTATAGGCTGATCCACTGTTTTCCCCACTAGACTTGCGTCTAATCTCATTGAGGATAGAACCACGTACACCATCAAATGTCAAGTTGGGGTTGTTGCTCAATGACACAACCAATGCTTCCCATGAATCTGGCAAAGTCATGAGCAAGAAGATAGCCTTTAGCTTAGGATCAAAAGCCGGCAAGCCTGCATCTTGTAACTGACTCAAAATACCTGTAAATGCAGCCAAATGCTCTGAAGGCGGGCTTAGACTCATCAAGCTTTAAGTTGACTAACTTTCGCATGAGATGGACCTGATTAACAGGAGTAGTATTCTCATACGTAGCCTTGAGTTTCTCCCAAACTGCATATGCACTGTTGAGTCCCTTGATATCAACCAAGATATCATCAGTAACTGCCATTTTGATGTAAGTAATGGCCTTTTTATTCATTTTAGCCCAATCTTCATCTGACAAAGCAACAGGTTTTTGTTCTGCCAAAGCATCTTCACAATCCTTCAGAAAAAGGATACCCTGCATACGATCTTTCCAAAGATCAAAGCCATTGCCATCAAATTTGCGAATCTCAAAAAGATTCTTTGTTTCAGCAGTGGATGCACTTCTAGCCATTTTTCAGCAATAAATTTCTGCAATAGAATGCTGAATGCAATCAGCCAATAGCAAGGTTGCTATATATAACAGCAGATACACAAACTTGCACTTCAAAGTGTGCCCAAGAAGCAGATATTTTGCTGTAATTTCAGTCCAAAGGGCTGATTACAGCATATACACAAAGCAAATCTGATACATATGCATACAAGACAGCTCCCACTTCAATAATACATCACCGTAATGCCCAAATGGAATAACCCGAGTGCTGTATGTGCCACTGTTTCATTGCACAATGAGCATTCAGCAATACATGTACCAAGAGAAGCTGCCTTTTCATAACATTTGATACATCCCAAGTCCAAATTTCTCCCACTTAGCAGTGAATTTGCTGTAATTCCACTGTCAAAGCACAAATCGGCTCAAAATACATCACTAATGTGAAAAGCCCCAAATTTTCTGCAATAAATCTGCCCCAATTGCATTAATACATGTTCCCGAGAGCATAAAACGGGCAAATTCAGCAAAATTTCATAAAATTTTGCAAAAGCCCCAAATTTTCCGGGTTCAAGTGTGCACGAATGTCAACCAATCTGACTTAGCTGAGCAAAATTTCACCAATACAGCAAAAGGCCCAAATTTTATGGGTCCAATGTTGAGAAATTTTACTCAAACGAGCAAAATTTCACCAAATTTGGCGAAATCCCCAATTTATACGCGCACAATGTCTGCGATTTTGACGCAGATGTCTGTATTATGCATGAACAGCACTAAATCTGGAAAAGCCCCAAATTTTCTGGCTCAAATCTGCACAAATCTGAGAACTGTGCTTGCACGCGCAAACCGGGGCCTGTTTTAATGTGAGAAGTCACAAAAATTTGCAAAAATGACTGTCGTGACCTGTCGACTGATCACGCTGATTAGAAACGAACTGCTGCCTGTCCACGCTGACCACGTCAGCTGTTGCTTGTCCACGCTGACCTGTTTCTAACCTGGTGACTGTCTGTCCAGCTGTCGCATGTGTAAAATGTGACCTGAACATTGTCGTCTGACTGTCCTGAACAGAAACGTGACCTGGAAAGATGACGACCTGACTTGTGCTGACCTGGAATGGCTGCGCCTGACTTGTCTGGTTACAGACTGAGCAAAAACGAGCCTGCAGCACTGTCGCCTGTTTCGCGTGTGCTCTCGCCTGACCAGCAGAGATGATGACTTGCTGATTTCTCACGAGCGAAGTGTTGGCGATGTCTCGCACAGGCTCCGGAAAGCGCGCACACCTTAGCCGAAGCTCTGATACCGGTTTGAAGAAAAGCGAAAATGCCCAAGTGGTGTGTGCAGCGAGAATGGAGTGTGTTCAGCAGTAGAGAGTGCAGAGAGAGTAGAGACTTGAGTTGGGTGTGTACCAGTGTGGCACACACAAAGAATGAAAGAATGTATTTATGTTTTAGGGTACGGTACATTTACACCCGCAAGAGTGCGGTTACATGTACAAGTAAAATATATACACAGAAAGTGTAGCGAAGGGCCTTTACACCCAACAACGACATGTGGGAGTCCACTTCCACTTTTCCAGAGAGCAGGTTGAGCTAGGCACTATTCACCTAGAGTTTGTGCCTTCATAAGATAATTTTGCAGATATCTTGACCAAAGCGGTCAACCGGCCGGTTCTTCAGTACCTAGGCCGGCTCCTACTCTTGATCGTGACAGTGATGATGCTTACAGTTTTTTAGACATTACATTCACTTATTCTTTTGTATTGTATTATGGGCTTTTGTAACTTCATCCGCACTATCAGGATGACGTGATTGTAAAAGGACACTTGGACAAGTGAACACTTCCCCTGCGAGGGTACTGTCCCAGTGGCACCGTTGCATAGCATATTGCATGAGCATGACATCTTGCATCTCCCTTTTTATTACCCTATGCATTTCTGTTCATGTCAATATGCATCTGTGCGCATTTATCCCTTTTCGGTCTTTTGGAGTGGTCGACTCTAGGATCCATCATATTTGTAGCATAACACATGGCAGTTCTCGTAAAGGCAGTTTCCTTACCCTTGCTTGCTTTGCTTGTCTTGCCAAGCCCACCGTTTTTTTTTGCCTCTCACATATTCAACACATGATTGGCACATACACTCACTTTTATCATCATCTTAGATACTTATCCTTGTCAGTGCGAGGGATTGGCTTGCTAGTTTTGTGAATAACTTGGGTTTAAAACTCTCTTTATCTTTTCCTATCTATCACTTAATCGGCCGCTACCCCTATATTACTTATGTATTTTCAAAACACTTAAAAAAAAAAAAAAAGTCCATTGTTGATTCCATCCGCCTTTGTAGGCCTTGGTAGGCCCTTGGGCAGTTGACGAGTACCCCTGGTTTGATGCCTTGACCTCTCTGGGGTGATCACTTGGGCTCCCTTGGTAAGATATCCATCGCCTTTGTAGTCTTGGTAGGCCATTGGGCAGCCAACGTGCACCTTTCCGATGCCCTGGTTGCTTTGGGATGGGACACCTTGGGGTAAATCAAAATTTAGGTTGGCCTACTTTTCTCGCCCTATTTTGGGCCTGAGAGGAGGTGTTGTGCTAAGAAATGCACTTAGCCACTTAAACAGCCCCAAAACATGCTTATTTTAGGCTTATTTTAGCTAAAACCCTAAAACGGGAGTGAATTGAGAAAGTTAAGTGGGAGAGGATCTAGAACCCTAATTTTCTATAAATGGGCAGCCAGCCCTCCACTCTTTTATAATCTCGTTTTTGCAGGTTTCAGGTGTTACCAGCTTGCTACCCACACCCCGGTCATGGAGGACATCTCAGCCCTTGCAATCCATCATTGTTCCCTACCGTACAAACTTCATTTCCTTTTCCCTCTTGATTTTTTTCTCTTGACATTGTTGGCCAAATCATCATGCGACAGGGCTTCATGGATTAACTAGATCAAGGTAAGGTTGTCTTGGTGACAATTGGAGATGGTTGCTAGTTGGAGGTGCTCTGGCTTGAGTAGTATTGCTCGTCGTTGATCAAAAGCTTCTTCTACCTTCTTAGGTTCCAGGTAGGATTTTCCTAGATAAAAAGTTACTCCAGTTGGATTGTCTTCGATTGAGAATGCTAATTGTCATAAAGTATTCTGGATTTTTGTGATCTCTATAGAGAATAACTTTATGGGCTGCACCCTCTAGATGATGACGCCAAGTATCAAAGGTATCTACAATGGCAAGGAGTTTTTTGTCATGGATCTCATAGTTTATCTCTGGGGAGGAGAACTTCCTTGAGTGGAATGCCACTGGATGCATATGACCATCATCTCCATACTGGGACAAGATGGCTCCTAAGGCATAGTGTGATGCATTGGTCTCCAAGAAAAATGGCTTGGTAGGATTTGGGTAGACTAGAATTGTGGTAGTGGTGGTGAAATCAGTCTTCAGGGTTTGGAAGGCCTTCTCAGCTTTTGGGGTCCATGAGAACTTTGAGTTTCTTGTGAGTTTGATGAGTGGCGTGACTATCTTTGAGTAATACTTGATAAATATCTTGTAGAAGTTGGCAAAGCCAAGGAAACATTGGAGATCATAGACACATGTGGGTGTTTACCAATCAAGAATAGTCTTGATCTTCTTGGGGTCCATGAAGATTCCTCTCTAGGAGACATTGTACCCTAAGAATTCCACTTCTGTCGAATGGAAAAAAATACTTCTCAAGTTTTGCGTATAGTCCTTTTTCTCTGAGCTTTTTCAAAACTAATTTTACATGGTGCTCATGCTTCTTTGGATCTTTTGAGAATATCAAGTTATTATCCAAGTATATAACTATAAAATCATCTAGATGCTCTCGGAAGATATTAGTCATCATATGTTGAAACATTGCAGGAGCATTGGTGAGACCGAATGGCATAACAACATACTCGAAGTGACCATACCTTTTGCGGAAGGCTGTCTTCCATTTATCTCCTTCTTTGATCCGTACAAGATTGTAAGCCCCTTGTAGATCAATCTTTGTGAAGATCTTGGTTTTTTCAAGGTGTTCCAAGAGCTCTGGTATCAATGGCAAAGGGTATGGATTCTTGACTGTTATCTCGTTGAGTCCTCGATAATCCACACACATTCGAAGTGACCCGTGTCTTTCTTCTTCACGAATATAATTGGGGCTCCAGCAGGAGACTTCAAGTACCTAATGAACCCCTTGGCTAAGTTCTCATCAATGTTCTTACGTAGTTCAGCTAGTTCATTAGGGAATAGCCTGTAGATGTGTCCAAAAGGTGGTTAAGCCCCCTCATGGAGTTCTATGGCACAATCATTTGGGTTGTGCTCAGGCAAGAGATTTGTATTCTTTTTTTCAAAGACATCTTGGAATTCTTGATACTGGCTTGGTAGCTTGACTAACTCATCCTTACTAGATTCTTGAGTTGGTTCCTGCCTTGTTGTGTGCATAAAGGCTTTGGCTCCTAGATATATCTACTTTTCTTGATTTTCATGATGTGTAATCTTTTGCTTAACCCAATCAATTTCTAGGTTGTGTTTCTTTAGCCAAGACATCCCAAGCCAAGAGTCCCCATGAGTAGTCGAATTTTCTGGGTAATATCTCCAGATGCTAGAGGTCTTCCATCCACGACTTCAGCTAGTGCAAGATTGGTCTTTTGGAGTATTGGAATTTGGTATCTATTCACAAAGCCATCATTGATGAAACGTGCGGAGGCCTTGGAGTCGACTAGGGCTTTGAGGGAAATGGTTTTTCTCAGCAAGATCATTTAGACTGTGACAAAGAAAGTTTCCATGGGTGTGGTTAGGATCAAGAGACCCTTTCTTATATCAAGTTTCGGTTGTATGGTCTGATTTACAATCAGACATCCTTGTTTTCCTACTCGAGGATGGTTGCAGTAACTCTTGGGATTCTTGCCCTCTTATTTGGGCAATTTAGGGCAATGTGTCTAGGGTTTCCATAGTAAAGGTATAGATGATTCTCTCTTCGTCTTTGCTTTTCTTGTGGGGTCAAGGGCTAGAATTTGATATTATCTATTTGCATCGGTTTGGGCTTGGTTTTTTCTCTGATTGGGGTTGGGTTCCATTGGCGAGGCCTTAATTCTTCTCACTTTTTTTGCTTCCTCTCGAACACTCTATTATCACACTGGATGGCTTGCATGATATAATGGTTGAGTGTTTTTGCCTTAGGCATAGTGAGCATGAGGTCCTTGATGTTATCTCGAAGACCCCATTTGAATTGGCTGATAAAATACTCCTCATGCCAAGTGAGGTCACAGATTAATTGCCTAAATTCAAATGCATAAGTGGAGGTAGGGCGGCTACCTTGTCGTAGCTTTTGAAGTTTTGTTTCTACTACTCGACCAGTGACTGCATCTCCAAATGTGAAAGTGAGCTCGCGAAGAAATGGCTCATAGTTATGAAGTATTGGCATATTCTTTTCCAAGATTGGGGTGAACCATTATAACGGTTGACCACAAAGCAAAATCCCAATGAATCCCATCTTGGAAGCATCATCTGGATACCTATCCGGTTGCATGCGGATATAGAGCTTTACTTGTTGTAGGAATCCCTTGAACTTCAAATGGTCACCATTGAACTCCTCTGGCATGCTGATCTTGGGTTCTCTTGTTGGGGGTTGATAAACACGTGGAATCATTTGATTAGTTTCTCTGTTGTTATGCAAGTCTTGGATTTGGTCTTGCATCTCTTGAAGCGCAGGGCCCAAATGCATAGGATGTTCTATTTGAAGTTGCACTTGTCGTTCATTTAAGACTTGAATTTGTTGTTGGAGGTTTTGAAGGGAGGCCACGATTCTTTGAAGGGTTGCCTCCATGGTGCTTAGTAGGGCTAGAAAGTAGTCTTGCCAAACTGTTATGGGAGCACTAGATTGTGCTTGAGAGACTAGAATAGATGCAAGATTTGTTACAAGAATTTTGATTTCAAGATAATCCCACGTAGGGGCACAAGGTATAATGATAACTTAACAAGATACGGAAAATCCCACAATTCGGGACCATAGGTATAGACAACAGGACTTGATAGGATATGAAGGATCCCACAACCCGGGATTGTAGGTATGGATACAAGATATCGGAATTACATGATCTCCCTCAGCGGGGATGAACAAGATACAAGACGTTACTAGACAAGATCTCGTACTGCGAGATTATAAGGTGACAAGACATTAGGAGTATAATGGAAGACAAGACAAGACTATATATCAAGACTAGACAATAACTAGAACGGGAACTCGAAGTTACTTGGTTGGAGGTCTCGACTCCTTGAGCTCCCAAGACTGGCATTGGAAAGATTGAGGAGCTCTACGGCGAGCCCCTTCTTTTACAGGTGTTGGAGGGCGGCTAAAGATCTTCTAGGATGTTCCATGATGACATCATCGATGATGCAAGCAATAACATTGCATATCTTTTAGAAGGTTCTATGATGACATCATTGGTGATGCAAGAGATGACATGGCATATCTTCTAGAAGGTTCTATGATGACATGGCAAGGGTGCATTCGCACGGTTGAATCGAGGATGTCCTATTAAGGGTGCGTTCGCATGGGGTGTGGATTCATATGGCATGGGTAAGAATTAATCCATACACTTGATCATGGCATGTCTATGACAACATACGCAGACTTACTCACTTGCTAATTAATTTGGTAATACACACTTAGATCATGGGTGGTCTGATATAGTACAATGATACAATGATAATGACTCATCATACTCCATACAACAAGGACCATTAGAATAGGGCCATGGATACCCAAGCAATGGTTGACCAAGCCACCACACCAAGGTGCCTCAGAGAGAACCTGATATTGATGTCGATCGTACTAGCTCTTGAAAACAGAAAAGAATCATATCAATGCTCGATGTCTACCAACAATGCCTCAGAGTAGCATACATGACTAACTTGTTAGCAATGCCTATTAGCATATGTGACAATTGATTCCTTGCCTTTCGCTAGATTGCCAAAGTGTTCTCTCATGTGAGCTCGAACTAGGAGCCAACCCTGCTCTCTGTCAAGGAACAACCCATCATAAACTTGGATATCAATCTTAGTGCGACGATTTCAAACTTGTCATACTTTAGTCGATGTGGAAGGAATGTCCCTCTTTGAATCCTTTGCACTTATATACTTGTATAGATGAGGCTCACTTGCCCCACCTCACCACCCTCTCACACACTCTCTATGGTATTGCAGGGGCAACCAGCCCCTTGCCCTTCTCTAAAGAAGAGGATCCCTTCTGTACCTTTGGCCTTCGCCTTGGTTGGAGGATTCAAGTCAGAGTTGGAGTTGGAGGATGAGGATGACTCATTAGAAGAGTCCATATCATGCTTTCTCTTCTTCTCCTTTTTTTGTGAAGTGCTAACTCGTTATAGTCCTTGTGCAAAAGTCCCTTCTTACCACAGTGATAGTTGTGGGCCTTCGACTTCTTTCTGTCGTCCCTCTCTGAAGCTGCAAATACCATATCATAGCCACCTTGTCGAAATGAAAACCTTCCCTATAAACTCAATGATGCCTCATACTCAAGCTTACTTATCTGATTGGCTGATTTGGACGCTCTCACTGACTTAGAGTACTACTAGACTTTTATGAGTGGTGGATTTTGGACCCTTCTCTCGTTCTATACAAGTAAACCACTTCTTCAGGTGTACATAACAATAAAATTACTTTATAAAATAAAAAACATTCCACACACATTGTGACCTTCTCTTTCAAACTGGGAAGCTTGCTCCTATTTTGTAGGAGGGGGAGGGAGACCAACGATACTAAGATCTCAAAATCTTTGCAACCTCTAGAAGATACTAAGATCTCAAAATCTTAGCAACCTTTGGAGATCAAGTTCTTGACTAAACAAAGCAACTTGCCAAGACCAACAACCAAGATTTCCAATCAAGTAACAATTTATTGTAATCATGGTAAGATGATGGGTAAGAATCATGAATTTTTTCATGCAATGGTATCGAGGTATTAAAATAATTGGGAAGTTGAGTTTTTGAAGAATTTTGAATAAGAAATGATCTTTCAAGCATTTTTGAAAAACTCACGAGAACTTCTTTGACCTTCCAGGATGTTGAATAACACGAATAGGGAACAAGCCCATCCTTGTCAAAGAAACCCTTAACAAGGATAAGACTATCTTTATTGCCTAGTCGTGCACCGATTTTGGAATAGTAGTAAACATGTAATGAAATGGGTTCCATCTGATTCCGAACCACAGGAAACATCAAGAAAACGGTGAATCATTGCTAGTCCCTCCGAGAAATAATATCAAAATGTGAATTAGGAACTTACGTTAGAGCGATAGCCAGCTCCACAATTTGTGAAGCTACCATCTTCTACTACTACCCAGAAAGAAATGCCTTTAAACTCATGTTTGATATCCAAAGTGGGAAACAATGGGTGACCCGAGAATCCATAATTGAGTTCACTTTGGAGGTGGTAGAGAAAATCTTTGAAATAAAAGTAAAGTCAAGAAGGTATGTGAAAGCTTAGAAATTGGTGGAAGTGCCTCAACAATGGAAAGATCCCGTTCTTGGCCAAAAGGGAGTGTTGCTACTTGGTGTACAAGATGAGGAGCTAATGGTCACTGTACACATGTTTCATCATTTATTCACCTACAATAAGCCCTCGATATCGGCCAGACCAAGATGCCCAAGTGGCTTATGGAGGACATCCTGACAAGGAACCTATGGAAGCAAGGTTTGAATGCATTATGGATTTAGTGCATCACAAAATCCTCAACCAAGGCCCACAAGGTCTACTCAACCGGCAATTTGAAAGAATACTATCATCAATTATGACAGTGCTCTATCCCACCTCATAGCCACTCGCATGGGCTTATTCATAGGGCCCAACATTGTCTATCTTCCACCATCGAGCCTATAAGAGCTAGAAAAGAAACAACAACAAAAAGAATTAGGAGGACGATTAGAGCAACGGAAAAGACAAAGGGAAGAGGATGAGGAGGAATAAGATAGAATTCAATTGGAAAAAGCCCTCAAGCAATCCAAAGATGAGTATGATAGAAGGGAACAAGACAAATAGGATGAACTAAGAAGGGAGTGGGAAGAGTATCATCAAGTTATAAGGCTCTTCTTTTGAAGAGTCCTTGCGCAAGCAATTGGGCAAAATCTTAAGAAAAAAAGGAGAGGGAAGCTTTGGAAAAGGAAAGGAGAAAGTAGAAGAGCTTCCACCAACCGACCCGACTTTCTTGCTCAACCTCCAGAGCTAAATGGAAAACCAGACACAAGGCAACTGTAATAGTTGCAGACATAGATAGTAGAGCTAGTCAAGGCAAGACCTATGGTTGAGATCATCACTGCAACACATCGGTAAAGGCAACAACAAGCCAAGAGTACTTAGAACCAACCCAAGCAATAAGGCATATTGGGCAGTCTAGAGACATCGGAAAAAATGTGTGAAGAGCTCAAGGAGAGCAGGGCAGTAGCACTTAAAGAGAAGTAGGAGGCCCAAGGAAAACTGAAGGAGACTCAAGAGAACTATAAGACTCTTATCATTCAGATGAAGAAACAAAAGTTAGAATTCCAAAAGCAGCTGCAAGAGAAGGAGAATAATACCTTGCAGAGAAAATGAAAGAGCTCACTAACAAAGAGGCACTATTAAGGGATGAATTCCAGAAATGCTTGCAAGAGAAGGAGAATTCCTTGCAAGAACAGGTTGAGAAACTTAGCAAAAAGGATACAATCTTAAAGGAGGAGCTATAGAAGCAATTGCAGTAAAATAGGTTATCCTACAGATTCACGCTACAAAGATTTAGGAAAGTAAAAACAATTGCAGGAAAAATAGGTTATCCTATAGGTGAAGGCCATAGAGATTCATGAAAGTAAGATGACACTGAAGGAAAACTTAGTAGAAATAAATAAGATGAGCAATCAAATGGCTGATATGAATTGCCAATCGCCAACACTCCAAGTTGAGCTCTCTTAGTAGAAGGGAAAAGTATAGCTTTGGGAAAGAGAGCACGAGCATCACATGCAAGAGAAAAAACAATGGAAGGTTGCCTATGGGGAATTGCAAAGGACAATGGCCACCAAGCTGACCCAAGCAATAGATTCAGGAGAAAGGGGAAGCACAAAGATTGTGGGAATTAGCTACCCACTGATGTAGGAGTTGCTTTATATGGGGAATTTCAAAGCAAGGTCAAATTGGATGCTTATAGGTTCATCCTCACTAAGTAGTAGGAGATCTACAAGGAAGTGACACTCAAGAGCCTGCACTCTGCAAATTGACAATCCTACAGAAGTCAAGGCTCAACTTGGAATAGCTACAAGCATGTTGGTAAGGCATCGAACAGGTCAAGGAGGTCAACCTTATGATTATAGAACCAACTAGATAAGACCTCATATATCACCTACAACAAAAGGTATACAGGACCAAGAGCTACATGCCTTTTAACTCCTACAAGTTGAGCCTTTTTCACTAGTATCTCCTCTTACCATGGAGCCACCCGCCATCATGACACTGCCTGCGGATCTACCCAATCTGATAGACTTTGATCTTGGAGAGTCAGTGAAGCTTGGCCAGGACAGCTAGAATGGAGATACTCCATCTTGGAAAATGACAAGGTAGTGTGGTAGGCCTTTGTTTACTCCAATGTTGGTGCAAAGATAGATCCACTCCATTGCCCCTATCCTTGTTATCACTGCAAGGAATACAAGGAAAGAGAACACGGTAGATACAACTTTTCAAAAATTCCAAATGGTGAAGCTTCTGAGAAGAAAAGACTCTAGTTGTTCTAGCAATTTGACCTCATTCCATCCTTCGCTCATTTTGTGAGGTGATTTTCAAACCGCCGAGATCCTTCCTTCACAACCATATGCAACTACCTTCGCCTCCTCATCACATTGCCGTGACAACCTGCCACACCATACGAGGGCTATTGCCACTATTCTTTGATGTAAATGTAGGTATAGACTAAGTGGTGATGATATGGCTACACCTTAGGGCAGTGCTTTTTCCTTACTACATGTAGCTTTTACAGGATATGGTTGATAGCAGATTCACACATTGTATTTATCCCTTCTTTCCAGAGTCACGCCTACAGCTATGTAGCTCATTAAAAGGGTATATGCTTGTAAAGGATACCTCCAGCACGTGCTTAGACCAGTCCTTGAGTAGTAGAAATGTGTGTCAAATTGATTTTTAAAAAAAAAGGAGAAAAAGAAAAAGGAAAGAAAAAGAGAGAAGCAGAATGACACACTCACTATACCTAGGGGTCCATCCCCTAGTCCGTGCCCCCACACCACAATCTTAGGGGATATCATGGGCAGGACGACTCAAGCATGCTCGATAGACTTATCGCCCTAGGCATAGTAGTGCATCCAACCGTGCATCAACTAGGTCCTCAAGAAAAAGGTTGGAATGCCCAGGGGGGATGGGAAAACCCTAACCCTAAAAACTTGTATAAAAAGGATAAGAAAGAATGGAACAAGCGATTCTTGTGTGTGCTAACTTTAAGCTCTTGCTTTTTTGCTTTTGTCTTATGGGAGAGAGAGCGAGGGAGAGGTTGAGATTGAGGGAAAGAAAGTGAGTGTGTGGTGAGGGACTAAGGGTGAAGCTGCCTCCTCTTCTATGTACTCTCTCATGTCTTATTCATACTTTCCTCTTACGTGACGAAAGCCATAGAGAGTGTGGGAGCCTAAGGAGTGTACCTAGGATCGTGGGATGCGTGAAATGTCAGAGTGCAGCGATGCGGAAGTGTGGGACCAAGACTGAGAGAGAGAGTGAATGCAGAGAGAAGAGAGAGAGAGAAAGAGACAGTGGAAGATGAAGATCTGCTGTATAAAGTGTGCTGTATACAAAGATATGCAAATATATATACGGGCGTAGTGCGTGGGACTGCGTGTCTCCACCTCGACGATGCAACCTGCTGTCCATCTCGAAGTACGCTGCAGTCTGCACGATCTCCAGTTTGTAATCTGCACAGATCTCCAGCCTGAGATCTGTAATCAGAAGTGTGTAAGTATGTGCTGACTGCCGGCTATAAATAGCTGAAAAGAATGTGCCCAGAAATGGCAGGTCGGCTGCATTAAATGCAGCCGACTGGTACAGTACAGGTCGGACTGCCACGTGGCTGGCTGACTGGTCAGTCCGACCAGACTGCCACGTGGCGCCTGCACGGCCAGGACCTAATAATTGCTAACACCCCCTCTCAGAGCCTGGACGGGGCAGAAGCCTGAGGGATCTGGCATGTCTCCGAAGTAGAGCCTGGGGAAGCGCCTTCGTAAACAAATCTGCAAGATTGTCCTCCGTCTTGCAGTACTCCACAGCTATGGTCTCATCCAGAAGCTTCTCCCTAATGAAGTGGTACTGGATCTCGATGTGCTTCGTCCGGGCATGGAAAACAGGATTTTGTGCCAAGGCAATGCAACTCTCATTGTCGCATCGCAGAAAAGTAGGACGAGTCTGGGGGCAGCCAAGCTCCTCCAACAATCTCCGAAGCCACACAGCCTCACATGTGGTGGAAGACGCAGCCCGATACTCCGCCTCAGTAGATGAAAGGGCTACCGTGGGCTGCTTCTTGCTACTCCATGAGATAACACTTGCACCCAAGGTAAAACAATAGCCTGTAGTAGACCGCCTGTGGTCCACATCACCAGCACAATCCGAGTCGCTCCAACCTGCAAGTACAAGATTCGAACCACCTGTGCCTGCTGGATAATGAAGCCCTAAGTCAGAGGTCCCCCTCAAATACCGAAGTATCTTCTAGGCAGCCTGCCAATGCACCGTTTGAGGGTCACTTATGAACCCCGCCAAGAGACCAACAGCAAAACAAAGATCAATACGAGTGTTGAGGAGCCATATCAATGATTCAATCAACTGACGGTAGCGGGAAGCTTCCGCCAAGGGAGAATCTGAATGTGAAGTGGCCTTCTAGTTCGGATCCATAGGAGTAGAAATGGTTCGATAATCCTCCATCGCAAAAGAAACCAAGAGCTCCTGTACATATCTCTGCTGAGAGATGAAAATCCCCCTCTGAGACTGATAAATCTCATGGCCCAAGAAGAAGTGGAGTAGACCCAAGTCCGTCATCTCGAACGCCTGATGTAAAGCTGCCTTCGTCTCTTTGACCTTCTGTGCATGATCACTTGTGACAATCAAATCGTCAACATACAATGCAAAAAGCACACAACCAGCCTCGGAAGTGTGTACATAAAGCTGCGGATCGGCCTGGGAGCGCCGATATCCCAACTGTGACTGAAGGAATGAGTCAATCTTCTCGTTCCATGCACGCGGAGCCTGCTTGAGGCCATACAAGGCCTTCTTCAACTTGTAGACTTGTCCGTCTGAAGATCCAAAGCCAGGAGGGTGCTCTACATGGATCTCCTCCTTCAAATCACCATTGAGGAAGACTGACTTCACATCCAACTGGTAGACAGCCATCTCCTATGGCCAGCCAAGGCAAGAACAACTCGAATAGTCGCCATACGAGCAATGGGGGCAAAAGTATCATGACAGTCAATTCCGGGGCGCTGTGCAAAACATTTAGCAACAAGGCGAGCCTTGTGCTTGTCCAAAGAACCATCGCTACGATACTTGGTCTTGAAGACCCATTTGACGCCAATCACCTTCTTATGAGAGGGGTGAGGCAAGAGATACCAAGTGCCATTCCTCTCAATAGCCTCCAACTCGGCTTCCATAGCTTTTTTCCATGGTGCGGACTGTAAAGCCTCCTTCACGGAGGTGGGCTCTCGATCTTGCATAACACGGGTCATCAAACAATAGTTAGAGCAAACAAGCTCCGTAGAATGTGCCTGGTGCCTCCGTGACTGCCGCGACCATCCTGCAGTCCCCACTCCTCAGGAACCCCCTCGATCTCTGAATCATAGAGTGTGTCACGGACCCAACGAGGAGGAGGCCGGACCTCTCCTCGTCACTCTTTATCAGCTGAAGACTTTGGGATATCCACCGGTGGTAACTCCTCGGGGGTGACCGGTGGAATAGTAGACTCTGTATCAGAAACAGAATCGGAATCAAAAGGCGCTGGCTCCAAAGGAACTGTCTCGGGAGCCCAACTCTCCCCTGGATCTCCAAGAATGGGATGCTTCTCACCCGCTGCTATGGCCGGCACCTCCATGAACGGCACATCTCGATTGGTGTATACATCCCGCTTTACGGGATCATACAAGCGATAGCCTTGGGACTGAGAGCTGTAGCCAACGAACACTTGTCTTCGGGAAGCCGCTTTAAATTTATCACGATGAGTCTTGGGAATGTGAACATAGGCATCACGCCCAAAAACCCTAAAATAAGAAACATCGGGCTTAGTCCCAAAGTAAGCCTCAAAAGGTGTCATCCCATCAACGGCCGAAGCGGGGGATCGGTTGAGGATATGGACTGCAGTAGCCATAGCCTCGGCCCAAAGAAACTGAGGTGTCTGTCGGTGCTCCATCATGGTGCGCACCATCTCGATGACACTTCGGTTCTTCCGTTCAAGAATGCCATTTTCTTGAGGAGTGTTGGTGTTAGCAAACTCCTGGTGAACGAGCAAACTCATTAGAAACAAATTCACCACCCTTGTTGGATCGCAAGGTCTTCAATCGCCGGCCTGATCGGTTCTTCTCAAAGAGAAGCCAATCCTTGAAGTGAGAGAAAGCCTCCGACTTCAACGCCAAGAAATAGGCCCAAGTCATCCTGCTGTAGTCATCTACGATCAACATGAAGTACGAGCTTCCTTTCAAGGACTCGTTCCGCATAGGGCCACAAAGATCCATAGATACAAGCTCCATCGGGGAAGTAGACCACCGCGAAGCTTTGTTGGGAATGGCATCCCTATGCTGCTTCCCACGAATGCAGGAGACGCATGGCTGCTGGCTCACCACTATGTCTGGCAACCCTCAAACAAGCTGTCTACGTGACGCCCTCCGAAGATAATCATAATTAAGGTGACCAAACCTAGCATGCCATAGCTCTGACTGTGTCTGAGAGGTAAGAAGAAGAGTAGGGAGAGCGGTAGAAGACGTCAATTTGTAGATGCCGTTCTCCTCATATCCTGATGAGAGAACCTTCCTTGACCCACGATCAAGAACTCGCACCGAATCACTGTCAAACTCCACCAAAAGTCTAAGTGAACAAATCTTATGAACCGAAAGTAGATGATACCCTAAACCTGGCACATGTAAGACCTCTGAGGTATGAGTACCACCACGTCCATCGGGAATAAGCTGCATCTCACCCCGTCTTGAATAGACACCAAAGAGCTATATCCGATGAGAATTTGCCCACGCGAGGGTCGCAATTGGGCAATACTAACTGATGAAGGAGTCATGTGCCAGGAGGCACCACTGTCAACGATCCACTCTCGAGCCTGGGGAGCTGTCATCGCAGCATCAGAAGCCTTCGGTGTAGAGTCCTCAATGACTGCTAGATGAAGAAACGCAGCTGATGAGGGTGCAGCCACCGCTCCAGAATCCTTCGTGTCCTTCTTGTTGGTGTCCTTCTTGTCTTTGTCGGGGCAATCCTTCTTCCAATGGCCGGTCTTACCACAAATATGGCATGTGGATTCTTTTTCCTTGTCCTTCTTTGACTTGTTGTCCTCCTTCTTCTTTTGGTCCTTCCTCTTCTTCTGAGAGGCTTGACCTGTTAAAGCTTCCGACTTGGAAGCATGCTGTCCCTTCAGTTGTTCCTCCTGGTCCAAGACCATAGGAACCAACTCTTCCCACCGAAGAGTAGACTCACGCCCCGAAGCAATTAGGGCGGAGTAAAAAGCACCGAATCGTGGCGGCAACTGGGACAGTAGTGTAATCGCCATGTCTTCGGAGGAAATTGGCTTCCCCGCATTTTGAACCTGTATCTGAAGCTGTCTAAGCTTGTTGATGTGCTCCCGCAACGAAGAAGACTTGTTCACGGACAAGGTCCGCATCTGCACCTCCAAAGAAACCTGCTTCATAAGGGTCATCCGGTTATACATCTGGTCAAGCTCCAGCCATATCTCCTGCCAACGTCAAGTGCTCGATGTGGGCTATCACGGCTGTAGTACAAGACAGAAAAAGAAAAGAACGAATCCGGGCATTCAGTTTGTCCCAGTGAGATTGTGCCTTGGCCAACTCCGCACGAGCATCGGAAGAGAGTTTGGACTCATCTCTCACCGAGGGCCGGTCGATCTCCTCCTGTACAAGCTCTGCCAAATCGTAAGACTCAAGGATGGCCAACATCATCACGCGCCAGAAGCGGTAATTGTCGCCGTCGAGCTTTTGATTTGCGGGAAGAGCCGGTAAGACAGGCACCTTCCAATCCATGATCGTCTGGAACTCCAAGTCAATCTCTGTAGACATCTTCACTTGTAATGCCTTCACAAACGCAAAAGTAGCCCCCTCTGAGTGTGAAAACGCAGCCTGCTAGGGCTCTTTCTTCCGTGTCCCGAACCTTCTTCACCTGCCGAAGGCGATGAAAAAGTAAAACCTGCACTTGAAAGCTGAAAACAGAGCCTTCCTCCTCTTCAAACAGCAGTAAACAGTAGCAAATCCACCAACTGGACTCCTTTCCCGCGCGCCCACGCTCGCTTCACCCTTGTTCCAATGCGCAGCCCTCCCGCTCGCCCTCGAACGCTGGAAACGCAGCCTTGTGTCGCGATGGAATCTCCTCTTCAGGAAGGTTCTTCACTCAGTCAGCCCTTCTTCACTGCTCTGATACCATGTCAGAGTGCAGCGATGCGGAAGCGTGGAACCAAGACTGAGAGAGAGAGTGAACATAGAGAGAAGAGAGAGAGAAAGAGACAGTGGAAGATGAAGATCTGCTGTATAAAGTGTGCTGTATACAAAGATATGCAGATATGTACACGGGCGTAGTGCGCGGGACTGCGTGTCTCCACCTGGACGATGCAACCTGTTGTCCACCTCGAAGTACGCTGCAGTCTGCACGATCTCCAGTCTGTAATTTGCACGAATCTCCAGCCTGAGATCTGTAATCAGAAGTGTGTAAGTATGTGCTGACTGCCGGCTATAAATAGCCGAAAAGAATGCGCCCAGAAATGGCAGGTCGACTGGTACAGTACAAGTCGGACTGCCATGTGGCTGGCCGACTGGTCAGTCCAACCAGACTGCCACGTGGCGCCCTGCACGACCAGGACCTGATAATCGCTAACATGAAAGTGTTCTTCAGATATGGAGATTCACCTCATGTATTCACTACAACCGTACGTGAATTCATATGTAAGAGACTGTGAGAGGTGATGTAGTGGTTGAAGCTCCTGAAAGAATAGGAGTATGTCCAAAGTCCTGACGTTGAGCGCTTGGTGCCCAACACTCCTCCCAAAGAAAAGTTTCTCAGGTCCTTGATATAAGAAGGTTGGTATAGAACACATCGAACTTTGGAGACAGTAGCTGAGTTAGGAGAATCATTGCGAGATCCTCTGAAGATATAGTCATTCCAAGGGATACAAGCTCATCTCTCATGTCCTCTAGTTTATTGATGTGATCCTTCATAGAAGGAGAGTCATTAACACTGAGCATCTGAAGTTTCTTCTCAAGAGAAATCTTGTGAGCAAATGTCTTCTGATGATACAAAGACACAAGCTTCTTTCATACTTTTGTAGGTGCCTTTAACATGCAAACATGTACTAGGATAAAATTATGTAAGCTCATGAAAAGGAAGGATTGGGCTTGAGTGTCATGAGAACATGTATTTTTGAAACCTCACTTAACATGTGGATTAATTTTTAATCACATGATTAAGTAAATGTTGCACATGTGAGATGCAACTGGGGTTAAAGTAAATTTACAAGCTCGAGACTCGAAGAAATCACGGTATGTCAAAGGCAAAAGTTGCTATAAGTTATGCCGCACAGGTACTTGGTGGTATATGGTGCCAATTGTTGGCCTAGGTCATCCATTTGGCCATAAGTGTCAGTTGGTAACACTAGAGAAGTGGCGTTTAATGGTACCTAACACCAATTTGATGGTCAAAGATGACGCAGAGATACTCGGGAATGGAAGTTGCCTAGCCAATTTAATTATTGGCCAGTTAGATTATTTTTCAGGGCACCGAGATAATTATTAGATTAATTTTCAGTATTAAAAGGCTGAGAATTAATATTTTATTATGGAAAATGTTGAAAAAACCATTTGGGAAGGCTATCACTTGTCTAAAATGCCCATGCAAGACTGAAAAACGTCTTTAGAGGCTAGAGAGAGGCATTTTTATAAATTCAACTTGCAAGAGAGAGAGGGGAGGCTGTTGGTTTGATTTGCAGCCATTGAAGGACCTTCTGAGATTGCTAAGGGCAGGAGAAGACCAATCAACAGCAGGAGACAACATCTACAGGCTGTTGAGACATGGCAGCAACAGTAAATGACTGATTTTATTCAGTTCTTTGCATCTACAAGCTGTTGTGGCAGGGCAGCAGCTGCATTTGACTGATTTTCAGTCATTCTTCGCGACAAGACTTTGCATTTTTTCTCTTTACAGCTTTCCCTCTCATCTCCCAGCCATTTCTCAGCCTTGCTTCGAAGATCTTAGCATTTGGACCCTTGGAGGTTGAGAAATTTCAAATTTCTCTGCTGTATTTGCAGCAGAAATTAGGGTTTAGTAGTAGCCTCGGGAAGCGTGCCAAAAATTGGAAGCTCCAAGACTTGGATTCAACAGGGCTGAAGCTGTTTTTAGCCTATTCAAGTGGAGGGAGCAGCAAATACTTGAATTTGGGGCATTTTCCATCTCCATCAAAGTGGGTGAAGGCCAATTGATTGCTCGAAATTAAGGGGCAATCATATTAAAAACTTGCTGGTGATTTTGAACAGCAAGGGGAGTTAGAATACCGAAAGAGATTGGGAGAATCCTATTGTAAATCAACTTCTTCTTCAATAAAGCTAAACAAATACCAAAAGGGGCACCAATTTTGGGGCCAATCAGGTGTGCATTGTCCAAGATCAGTAGGTAAATTTGTATTTTCAGATTTGCACTAATTGTTTGCTGCTGTAATTAAGTTGTAATTGGGGATTTACCACCCATCCACGGAAGGCTCTTGAAGATCAAAGGTGTCAAGTATGCATTCCACCTTACAGGACCAAAGTGAATAGATGGAACCATCTAGCCGGTCCTCTTTGGTTGAAGAAGGGAGAACAGGCACTTGGATAGGTGGTGCCATGTTAGCCGACTTAAATGCAATAGAATGGGCTCTATGGGAAACATGAAGAGAGGGCAAGGAGAAGGAGAAGGTTGCTTTGAACAATGAGATTGTATAAAAGGGCTCGGCGACCTCCCATAATCATGTTGCCGTTAAGAGGAGTGAAGGGAAACCTCATCGTCCGAATCATCAAAGCCTATAAATTAGGGAATAGACATCTTTGTATAATGTGCAAACACACACAGGCTGCTGCATTTTGCTGTAGGAGAGCCCAAACAGAGGGAAAATCAGCAACACTTGCAAGAAGAGAGTTGTGGATGTCCCGCCTTTCTCGAATGTCACCTCTAAAATGTAAAAAATTTGTGTTTACAACAGTGAATAGTAGGCTGAAATTTGAGTTTTCAGCAATAGTGTTGTCTCCTCTTTTGTTGGAAACTTTGTGTCCTCACATAGGCATAGAAACAAGGAACGGCCGTTTCGGCCTATAGGAACGGCCTAATGCATTCCGGACCCTTGAAGGAGGTGAAACGGCCAAGGAACGTTCCTTGCCGTTCCCAAGGCCGTTCCTTGCCGTTCCTCCTGCTGTTCCTTGTTTGGAACGGCCGTTCCAAGCCTGTTGACAAAAAATTTACGTTTTTTCTTTTTGCTTGTATCACACTTCTTCTACCACATGTTCACCCATCTCCATCGCCTAATGTGCACACACTAATCTCTCTCTCTCTCTCTCTCTCTCATTGAAGATTCAAAGTGTCAAGACAACCCACAAGCCAATCAAGAGTCCATGCAAAGTTCAAATTTGATGCATTATGAACTCTTGCAAATCACAATCAAATTTCAGCCTATTCTCAATTCCAAGGTAGTCATCCATTTATATTGTCTAACTTCAAGGGAAATTGGGATAATTGGGGCAATTCAGAGCAATTTGGAGCTATGGGGGTAATTGAGTTAATTTTGGGACATTTGGGTCAATTTGGAGCATTGAGGGATATTGGGGCAATTAGAGGGACATTCTTTGGGGCAACTTGGGTCATGCAGGGCATATTTGGGGCACTTAAGACATGTGCCGTTCCCCCCTTTCCCGTTCCCCCACCTTGGACGTTCCCCACGTTTCAGGGGTTCCCGTTCCCGTTCCCGTTCCCGTTTCCGTTCCAGGTAACTATGCACATAGGTGATGATACCATGTGAGAGTGTCCAATGGAAGAGAATCACAAACATGGAGAGAAAAGGAGAGAAGAAGAGAAAGCAGGAAGAGAAGAATAATCTACACTGAACAAAGATGAAAGTTGAATACAATGATTGATCAGTCCTTGCATGCAGTCCGAGGCATCAGTGAGGGCACCAGATCAGGCTGAATAATGATGACAGCACCTTTGATGGTGATGGTGACAGAGACGGAGTGTATGTAGCCTATTGTCCACAGTGGAGGCAGAGAAGACTGCAGCCACCTGATGGAGAACCTGGAAGACAAAAAGTGAATGATTTTCCCATTGACTATATCTTCTATATATAGTAGGGAAAAATTGGCTGACTGCATTAAATGCAGTCTGATTGTGATGCAGTTGCAGAAATGCTGACATAGCACTTAGCTAGTCAGGAAAAAAATTGCTGTCACCTTGGGGGGCTGGAAATCATCCAGCAGGGCAGCACAATTGACAAGCACACCAAAACTGAGAAGAAAGACACATGTATACGCCAAATGTTCCTATCAGACTGTGTTTAGGGCTTACAACCAAGAGATGACAGATTGACAAAATAAGGCAGGCTAATAGCCTTATCCTGACAGCCCTTGAGGTTGTCACCCACTACCAGGAAGCCCAAGAAATGCAGTTGCCCCTTGTTGGTTGCTATCACTTGCCTATGTAAGATCTCCCCAAGGTGTCACCCTGTTGTTTGGGCTGCAATGGTTGATTGTAATCCCATCCTGTTTGCTGGCGATGGCTGCAACAGCCTCTCTGCTTGTTGTTCCATCTCCATAACAACTCTCCCCTCTCTCTCTCTTCTAGCCTCCATCCAACCTCTCCGCACTTGCATGGGCAAGATTTGCCAAGTGGCAGCCCTCTTACACTTAGAAGTATAGTGGAAATAATAATACGTGTGACTGAGTACCTTGTAAATATCTGAAGATTCGCTTAACAACTTGCCAATGTATGGTCTGTGGTTGTGCATAAACTTGCTCACCTGAGATATTGCATACTGAATGTTAGGGTGTATGTCGCAAAGATAAATAAGACAGCCAACAACTTGGTTGTGAATTGCGACATCAAATATCTCTTCACTATCATACATAGACAGCTTTAGGCCTAGCTCCATAGGAGTGCACATAGATTTGCAATCTTGCATATTAAACCTATGTAAAAGTTTGTCCACATATTGTGGCTATGACATGATGATGCCATGCTGATTTTGGGTGAATTGAATCCCCAAATAGTAGTGTAAACAGCCCATATCTAACATAGCAAATGCATGCTTCAATTCAGCCTAGAAATATGCAATTTTATCCTCTTTAGGTCGGGTGAGTAGCTTATCATTCACGTAAAGAATGTTAACCAGCAAGCCCTCCCCTTCATTCTTAATGTGGAGAGTGGGAGTAGTTGGACTATTTTCCAACCCTTTGCTGGCCAAATAAGCATCAATGTTAGAGTACCATGCATGAGGAGCATGTTTGAGACGATAAAGAGTCTTATGCAACTGGCAGACCATGTGCTATTTTCCCTTCACTACAAGCCAAGGAAGTTGTGAAACATATACATCCTCATGTAGATCTTCATTAAAAAATGCTGCCTTGATGTCCAATTGATGTATTTTCCATCCATAATTTGCACCCATGGCAATGACACATCTCACTATACTCATAGGGGATGTAGGAGCAAAGGTTTCCTCATAATCTATGCCCTTTCTCTGTGCATAGCCGCTTGCTACCAATTGTGCCTTGTACTTGTCAATAGTGCCATGAGGCTTACGTTTGAGTTTAAAAACCCAGTTTGTGCCTATAGCCTTTTTACGAGGTGGTAAATCCACAAGATCCCATGTATAGTTAGTGGCAATAGAGTTCAATTCTTCTTGCATGGCCTGCATCCAATGTACATCTTGTTGGGCTTCGTCCAAGGAAGCAAGCTCATTATCATTTAACAGTGACCTCATGAGAACACATGCTCATCGCAACATTGGTCTTCAGAAGAGTGCTGAGTGTAATGTTCTGATCGTTGTTTCCTTCCTTCATTCCATGATAGATTTTTAGTCTTCCTTACCTTTTGGTATGAGAAACCTCTTCGGGGCATTGGTATATTTCCACACTGATGAATATCTAGCATGGAGCATGCAACTCCAATATAGTTTCCACATCACATTGTGTTACTGAAGGTAAGAAAGGGAAGAGCTTCTATTTTGCAAATTTCTTGAGTTGCTAAATGCAAAGTGATCTATTGCTGTGTAAATTCAAACTAGCATGTGTATTTAGATTGTCATAATATGGTCATGGCTTCTCAAATTTTCAGGTATCATATGTGAGATACAATGGAGCATTTTGAGGAGTTCCCTTTCAATATTGGACAAAGAATAGAGTCCAAGTCAAATGTTAAAGGCTATCGAGGGGCTTGGTTCCGGTGTGAGGTACAAGGTCTTAATGGCTAGCAATTTAATTGTAGTTTGTTAAGGTACAGCCTTTGAATATGGTTGGCAGCATGCTGTTTTCACTTAGCAAAATGGCCTGTTTTTGAATTTGTGTCCCTTTGAATCACTTCACTGTGTTTTTTAGTCCAGCTAGGTTTATAAATGAATGTATTTGTGTGTTACATCAGAATGTATAGTAAGCGCAACATCCCAAGATACTACTGTAGTACACAATTTCAGAGGATACAAAACAATGGAAATACAGAAACCTGCTTTAGTAGTGAGAATGGGCACGTAAGAGTATTTTGTAGGAAATCTAACAAGGACGAGAAGCTGCTTGCAATAAGCATCAAGGAGTTGACACTGCAAGTGCTGGTGGCATCTATTAACTGGGCACCATAATCAGTCACAAGCTTGCTGTTTGGGTTCATTGGTGTAGTGATGGCATTGCACTCTGTTGTGTCATCAGTACAAGGAATCTCCAAGCAATATTTTTGTTGGGAAAGGGAGCCCCATGCTCATTTTGAAGTGTTTCCATGCCAATTAAACTATTGTAGCTGACCCAACTCAATCGTCCCAAATGTAGTCCGTAGCTGATGCATCATATTAGCCACCTTGGCAGTATGTGAACTGTAAAGATAAGATCAGCTACTTACAAGAAGAAATAAAGGTTCAGTTGGAAACAAGTAGAGGTTTGCATCCAGTTGATTGTGGATGGATTCAATGTGATCACAAGAAGGGATTTATGCTATCATACCATGCTTGTAGCGCTTGCATCATGCCGTAAGGGCCTTCCCCAAGCAATAGACATGCTGCTCATGTGTTAGAATTGCAAATCTCACAAGCTGCTCCACATAAACCTCTTCTTGAATCTCTTTATTCATGAATGTACTCTTGATGTCCATTAGGTAAACAGGCCATTGATGGTAGATGCTAGAGCCAAAACAAACTGATTAGCTGTCATGGAGGCTGTAAGATAGTTGGCTGTCCAAACTGAGCATGCTGAAAATTATTTACTTGCACATGCATACTGGCACCTTGCCCATGGGTTGAATGCTCCAATTTGAGCTTGCTGTGCATTTGACACATTTGGAGTTTTTCCATTACGAAGGACCATGCAAAATTTCATCAATGGATGCTTAGTAAGAGTATTCAATCTGCCAATTGGACAGAGCAACTTTGCCCTAAACATAGCATTTGTATTCACTTCATCCTTAGTCTGTAGACTCACTAACTAGCGACACACTCTATAGCATTTGTACCATTAGTGGCCTGGCACCCCACTTCTATACGATCATCCATAGAACCTGTACTGTGCAATGATTAGGTGTTTATCAAGGTCCAAGGATAGTGAGTCCCCATCATTGTCATCATGTTCCTGACATGACATCTTGTGGAGACACGCTAGGGTTTGCAAAGGAAAACACTAAGTTTACAATATGACTGAAACATAGAAAACACAAAACACAAGAAATAAGATAATTGAATGAATGACAATGGATTAATAATGATTGGAAGTGTACAGAAGGCTCAATGGCAGTCCTGTCCAACAGCTGGTGGTTCTCATGGGAGGAGGCTGAGGGAGGAGTTAAGAGTGTGACATCCACTGGAGATTGATCTTGAGTATAGTGACCAACAGTTGGAGCTGCAGAAGTGGGCAGGCAGCAAAATGCAGCCTGTGGGATGTGCCAGAGCAGTAGGTAACCTTTAGGAGCAGTGAAATAGCAATCAAACCTGAGCTGAACCAAAATGCAACCGTCTGGCAATGACACTGATAAGGGTGGCAGCTGGGAAGGGCAGAACTGGGGCTGGAGGTGTGGAGACTGTCTGGATGATGCAGATGTAACCAGCAGCCAGGTGCCTACTGTAAAAAGCAAAACACAAAGGAAGACTGGTCTTGATGTTGCCAAAACTGAGTACGGTAGAAAGCTAGGGCAAAATGCAGCCTGTAGGAGCCACCAGGCTGAAGAGTGCCAGCTGGAGAAGACCATGGTAGCAGGCTGAATGATGATGACAGCAACTGGGCAAAACGCAGCTTGAAGAAGTCATCAGTCTGATAGGTGACAACTGTGGATGGTTACAATAGAGTTAGAGGTGATGACATCGGCAGGTTGGACTGAAACATCGACTAGTGGGCGCTGATGGATGGAGGGCACTGATGGATGGAGGGCACTGAAACATCGACTAGTGGGCGCTGATGGATGGAGGGCACTAGCTGAGAATCGCCATGGCACTATGCTGGATGAGATAGACTGATGAGGGTAGGTAATGAACCAGAGGAGACCCGGATACAAGTGACCTAGCACACTTTCTATGTATAGATGAGGAACCAACTGGAAAGTAGGGAGTTTGCTTATAGGATAGTGAAAAACATTGAGGGTATCTGAGTTTTGGGGGGCTGTTTAATGAGCTAATGAAGATTTGATGTGTGATGCACCGTTTTTTAGCTTAACACCCCCTCTTAGGCCTAAAACTAGAACTAGAAAAGGACTGCAAGCATACCTCGCTGCATGTGTATCTTGAGGATGTGCCACCCATGGTCAATGGTACACATTGGCTGCCCAAGAACTTACCGATACTACTAATGCGATGGTCATCTTACGTGGGGAGTCCAAAGGGCCACCCTAGAGAGGCCAAGGCATTGGAGGAAGGGTGCTTTCCGGCTGCCAAGTGGCCTATGAAAGCCTGCAAAGGCAATGCTCTAACCACTTTGAACTTTGTTGTTGTTATTGCACTTTTTTTTTGTTTTTTTTCCCAATGTAGCAATGTCCATGGGGGGAAAGAGGGATGGTTGGCTCACAAATCATAGAACAGAGAGCATGGACAAAGTCAATTGCAAGTGTGTCACTGATGAAAGAATGATGAAGAAGTACATGGAGGTATGATGGTGATAGAATTGTAGGTGAAGATTGCTCATTTAATGTTAGCAAGGTGCTTATGTGTGCTTTGCTGAATGAGATGCATAGATAATTGCTAGGTGATGAGAATGTGCATGCAACAAGGTACCACTTGGATAGTGACCCTTGAGGGGAAATTGTTCACTTGAAGCACCCTTTTACCAAGATGATAATGATCATGCAATGTAAAGGTTAGGTACAATAGTGAAGGATTGCATGACAAGAAGACAATGCCGAAAATTTGAAGAGACCTAATGAAGGGTAGAAACCTCCTCTCAACCATGGATGTTGATACCAAAGGTAGAGGAGAATTTGAAAAGACAAAATGAAGGGTAGAAACCTCCTCTCAACCATGGATGTTGATACCAAAGGTAGAGGAGAATTTGATGTCTGTGTTGAGAATCAAGATGAAATGATATAGTCTGATGATGAAGGTAGACCCAACACCTCTTAGCTGGAAGAGCCTAAGTAGAATTAAGCATTTGGTAAATGAAACATTCTTGTAGTCAATCTTGAGAGAGGGCTTTGTTGACCAGTGGCATAGGCAAGCCCATATCACCACCTTGGGAGAGGGCTCTAATGCCAATTGAGAATTGCATGAATGAATCAAAAGAGAAACTTTCATACCAGATGTTTAAATGGAAAAATAAGTGACTAAGTGTGTAGTGGAAGACTTGACAAAATGCATAAGTATAACGAAACCTATGGAAGCCTAAAAGAAAGGGAGCTAGCCCAAGGTTTCTAAGGATGACCTAAAACTCCTAAGAAACTAGCCTAAAGGGAGTTAATGATCAAACTGGTTGGATATGCCATAAGGCATTGATTGAGAGGGAAAATCTTGAATCCATTGCACTAGTGGCAAGCCATTGATGAACATGGGTAGGAGGGGGTCGATCAAATTGGTTAGATATGCAATAAGGCATTGATGGAGAGGGAAAATCTTGAATCCATTGCACCAGTGGCAGAAATTGCACTATCTGCTTGGGGAAGACCCCCTTTCAACTGTAAGAGTACACAATGGAAGAGGGACATGAAGGTGGATAGAAAAAGGAAAGAGAAACGATAGTAAGAAGAGAAGAGAAATCTACACTCAATCTACAATGAATGTTGAATACAATGGAAGACCGATCAGTTCCTAGACTTAGTGCAAAGTGTGTAACTGCGGGGAAGAACGTGAGAATGACAATATCTTGAACTTAACCAACTTGATCAATTATCACCATGAAAATTGAGAGAGAGAGAGAGAGAGAGAGAGTTGATATCGCATTGAGAGGAAAATCGGTCCCTATCTCTTTATAGGAATTTATTGAAACAAACCTCGGGCATTGAGTGCCTGAACCATATACCAAAATATCGTTAAAAAAAGTACGTGTAAACTTCCAATGCGCTCTAAAGATTCTTTCTATCATTCTTTTAAAGGGTGTAGGAGCATTGGTGAGACCAAATGGTAGCACAAGAAATTCATACAAACCAAAAGTTGTCTTGAATGCCGTTTTATGAATATCTTGAGGAGTAATCCTTATTTGATGGTAGCCGTTCTTCAAGTTAATTTGGCTGAATACTTTGGATCCATTCAATCTATCCAAGATATCATCAACTCTTGGAATGGGAAATCTATTCCAAATTGTAATCTTGTTGAGGGTCCTATAGTCTATAGACATACGTGAAGGTTCATCTTTCTTTTGCACTAAGAGGATTGGAGAGCAAAAAGGTGAGGAACTGGGTCTTATTAGACCTTTCTCCAAGAGCTCATTTACTTGCTTCATAATCTTCTCTTGTTGTGTTGGACTCACACGATAGGATAGCTTATTTGGAGGTGAGCTCCTAGGAATGAGATCGATGTAATGATCTTTTGGCCTCTCTGGTGGTATCTCGTTAGGTAAGGTGTCTGCAAAACAATCTTCATACTCCTTTAAGAAACTCATTCAGTTCTCGTTCATATTTGAGATAGATTCTTCAATTCTAGACTCTTTGTTAGAATCTTTGACAAAAATTGAGTACAAGGAAATATACTTTTTCATTGCTTTACAAATTTATACATGGGATAAGATGGGAATAGAGTTTCCTTCCACTCCCACATCAAAATATACATTTTTACTTTTGAAAAGGAATCTAAATTTATTTTGATTCAAATCAATGGTTGGATCTATTCTTCTATGCCAAGGTATTCCTAATACAACATCATAATGGCCAAGATCTTCCATGAGAAAACTCTCATGATCTACATAATCTCCTATCTCAATTCGTAGTTTCCCAAAAATGGGAGTAATTTCAGATTCCATTTCTTGAAAAGCGACACTTAACATTTCTAGTGTTCCAAACCTCTCCTTTTTAGATGTAGAGTTTCAACAATCCGAGGATGGATACAATGATATGTAGCCCTTGTATCAAAATGAATGAAAACATGTTAACTAGCAATCTTACCCCAAGCCATAAAAAGCTTTCTTTTCTTTGACGGAGTTTTATCGTTTTACAAGGATTCCTTAGGTACAACATTTGCTTGAGGTGTCTTTTGGGGCTGGTTTTTCTTCTTTGCCTTATTAGGACATTGACTAGCCATGTGTCCTTTTTCTCCCCAAGAGAAATCATTCTTCTCTTGTATATGTTGCTAACTACTGATATGTTAGCTTCTTTTTGGATGGCAAAGGTGGTCTACCTCTATCCTTATGCTTTAATTCTTGTTTATTTGACTTCTTTTGGTCAAACATCTTGGTCTTCTTTCTTTGTCATCTTGGGCTGCTTTGAAAGTATCAGGCTTTGTCATCTTGACAGCTTGCCATACGGTCGGATCTAATTCATGGATAAACTTTCTCATCTCCATATTGGAAGGAACTTCATAAAGAGAGAAATTTAAGAGAAACACCTGTAAACTTATTGATATATGTTTCAACATTGTCTCCATGGTTTTGCTTCAGCTCATCCCATTCTTATTGCACATCGGCTTTGAAGGATGAAGGCAGAAACTTCTTGTTGAACATCTCCTTAAACTCTTTCCAAGACTTGGGTTTCTTTCCCTCTTGAACAACTTTGAGCCACCAATTCAAAGTGGCATCCTTCAGATGCATTTTAACTATTCTAATTTTTGATTTTTCTGTATAATCTTCACCACCAAAAGCAGCATCAAACTGTCTAGTAAAAGACATAGCTTTTTGAGAATCTCTCTTACCATAGAAAATGTCAAACTTGACGTTCTTCTCTCCAGGCGTGAAGTCTTTTTTAGCATTGTTTTTCTTTGCTTAAAACATATTTGGAGATTTAGCTACCATGGAAATGGCCAGTTCTTTGGCTTTCTCCTTGCCCTTTTCCATGGAGAGATTCTTAGGACAAGAGGAAGAAGCATGTGTATGATGAGACTTTGAAGTCACCACTTGCATGAATAATAGGTGATGTGTTACCTTTCATAGACTTAGTTGCATCGATAACATTGATACCTTTTATGCTGAGATAGGCCTTCGCAGCCGTAATACCATATGTCTCAAGAGCCTTCTTGGTAAGAAAATCTTTAAAGATCTTCGCTTCAGCCTATGCTTTAGCCCTCCTCTCCATCAAAGCTTGAATTTCTCCATCAAAGCTTGAATTTCTAGATTGGCTTTCAGCTCCCAGTATCTTTGTATCTTCTCATAATCAGAGAAGCATATAGATATAGTGTTGGGAGTCTTTCGGCGGCTCACCAAAATTCTCCTTTTCACCTCTTGACATGGTGAGAAAGTTGGACCTAAAGATCTTGTTACCCAAAAAAGTTTTTGCAAATAAGTCATCCTTGCTCTGATACCAATATAAGTGTAGGGAAGTGTCAGAGTGCAGCGGTGCGGAAGCGTAGGACTGAGAGAGAGAGAACGCAGAGAGAGAAGAGAGAGAAGGAGACAGTGGAAGATGAAGATCTGCTGTATAAAGTGTGTTGAATACAAAGATATGTAGATATATACACGGGCGTAGTGCGTTGGACTGCGTGTCTCCACCTCGACGATGCAATCTGTTGTTCACCTCGAAGTCCGCTGCAGTCTGCACTGTCTCCTGTCCGAAATCTGCGAACAGAGACGGAATCTGCGCGTGCCACCGGTCTGTAAACTGCGAGCAGAGAAGTGTAGGAGACTGCTGGAGAACTCGGCTATTTATAGCCAGAATCTGGGCAAAAACCAAGGCGCCAGAAATAGCCTGTCAGCTGCATTAAATGCAGCCGACTGTCTGAACAGGTCGGACTGCCACGTGGCAGTCTGACTGTGCAGTCCGACTTCACACGGACAGAAACTGTCCGACTGCACCTGCTGCTCCTGTCCAATTGCACCTGCTGCTCCTGATTAGGCTGTGATCTCTAACACCCCCTCTCAGAGCCTGGGCAAGGCAGAAGCCTGAGGGATCTGGAATGTCGCCGAAGTAGAGCCTGGGGAAGTGCCTTCGTAAACAAATCTGCAAGATTGTCCTCCATCTTGCAGTACTCCACAGTGATGGTCTCATCCAGAAGCTTTTCTCTGATGAAGTGGTACTGGATCTCTATGTGCTTTGTCCGAGCATGAAAAACAGGGTTCCGTGCCAAGGCAATGCAACTCTCATTGTCACATTGCAGCAAAGTAGGATGAGTCTGGGAGCACCCAAGCTCCTCCAACAATCTCCGAAGCCACACAGCCTCACATGTGGTGGAAGACGCGGCCTGATACTCCGCCTCAGTAGACGAAAGGGCTACCGTGGGCTGCTTCTTGCTACGCCAGAAGATAACACATGCACCCAAGGTAAAACAGTAACCTGTAGTAGACCGCCTGTGGTCCACATCACCGGCCCAATCCGAGTCGCTCCAACCTGCAAGTACAAGATCTGACCCATCTATCCCTGCGGGATAATGAATCCCGAAATTAGACGTTCCCCTCAAATACCGAAGTATCCTTTGAGCAGCCTGCCAATGCACCGTCTTAGGTTCACTCATGAACCTTGCCAAGAGCCCAACAGCAAAACAAAGATCAACCCGAGTGTTGAGAAGCCAAATTAAGGATCCAATCAACTGACGATAGCGGGAAGCATCCGCCATAGGAGAAGCTGAATGGGAAGTGGCCTTCCAGTTCGGATCCATAGGAGTAGAAAGGATCCGACAATCCTCCATCGCAAAAGACACCAAGAGCTCCTGTACATATCTCTGCTGAGAGATGAAGATCCCCCTCTGAGACTGATAAATCTCATGGCCCAAAAAGAAATGGAGTAGACCCAAGTCTGTCATCTCGAACGTCCGATGTAAAGCTGACTTCATCAACATACAACACAAAAAGCACACAA